>NW_017537049.1:253475-255955 GCF_001853355.1 Bactrocera latifrons
GTCTCTCGAGAACGTTACAAAAATATCAAAATATCTGGATAAATGCGGTCTAAAACATTTAATATGACATCCTACCTAGCTTAGATAAGAACTTTGTTTTTGTTTTACTTAAGCATGTATATAGATTTTATGAAGATTTTAAATATATAAAGTGGACAATAGAACTCTTAGATTCACCAGCGAGCCGAAGGTCCTGGCAGCCAGTGCTCCTTTTTTTTCGTGTAAATAAAATAATTGTATTGTTTTTTTTTTCACATTTATAAATAAATAAAATAGTTACACATTCAGCCATCACATCCACCACCACACCTACTATCACATCTATCATACCTAACACACTACCAATGATCAGCACAATATCACCAACAACAACAGCAAACGCAATTCAACCAATATTCCAAACAACAAGTACTGGACACTAAGAGTTACTATACATACATACTTACGTATAAGACAATTCGCCACCAAATTAATAAACAGGCACATAGCATCATAATTCGATACTAAATTGATAGAAGACATACATACATTACGTATTAGAAACAATAACATTCAATTTCGACATCTATTGTGGTAATGATATACGTATGGAAAGCAATAGAACTTGATGTACATAAACAATCATCAAAGAAGCTTGAATCCTATTTAAGTGGATACAATAATAAATAAGAACTCGTGCCATCGTTATGATATTTGAGGCTTTGCTGACAAACTTAAAAATAATCAAATTTCGAAAGTATAAAAAGCATAGTAAGTGCAGTTCAGTTCAATTCAGTGCAGCTTATTACATTGTGTTCACAAATAGTAAATGTGTGTGATATCCAGGACTGATATATAAGGACTATAAGTATCTTCTAAAGTAAAATGACTTTATTCTAAGTTTCCTTGCAGCTCTTTAATAAACCACGATTTGTTAACATAAAAGAATACAAAGTCTTTTATTCAAATTGGAAGATAGACTTACRCGCTAAGTTTATAATTGGCGCAGTCGGTAAACCAAAATTAAGTAAGGAACTTTCTATTTTTCTTTTGTGCTAAAGAATAAATATCCTTTGGATCCAGTCAAAGGATATTTCATTCAAATACAAGTATAAAAAAAAAAATTAGAAAAAAGAATCCGGTAAAACAAGAAAATCAACTTGTGTATATCGAGGAGTTTGTTTTATGAAACCCTATTACATTCCAAAGAGGAGGGAGCAAGAAGATACTGGGAAGGATGAAATGGCAGCATCAAAACAAGCACTAACTGAAAACACCATGGAAATCAAATTTGATCCACTAAAGTTCAGTTCAACAGAATGGATGAGTATAATGGTGAAAACACTGCTGAACTCGTACAGTTTGTGAATAAAGTGGAGTTCTTACTCAATAGAATGGGTATTTATTCTCTACAATCACAAAAATTCGTGATATTACAAATTCGCGACAAAATAGTTGGTAAAGCGAATACTCTTAATAAAAAGAGTGTTAATTGAAAATTTCAGTGAGAAGAATAGATTTCTGCAATTACACGATAAAGCGGAAGAATAACAAATAACAAAAATCATCTATCAACGGATAGATAGAATGCCGGAGAGTAATGAGGAATCAATTTTAAATATATTTAAATTCCAATTAATGCAGCGAGCATTGTAATTTCGCGTAATATAACAACGTTATTTGAAGCTTACCGATTATTAGAACAAAATAATTGGACACGGTTTGACAATAAATTTAGAAATTTTAATAATACAAATAAAGTGAACTACAACAATACAAATAGAAATTATTAACAACATAACGACTACACCAAGCAATCAGGAAATATAAATAGAAATTTCCAACACAACGCACAATGGAATAACATACAACAGAATGCACATCTGCAAAATTTCCAAAAAAATTATCAACACAATGCGCAACGGAATAATATGCAACAGAATATACAACCAAATTTTCTACATAGCGCACACCAACAAATGGACATCAACCAAACTTTCAAACAAGGACGCAATTTTCAAGGACAAACAACATGACCAGACAATCAAGAAGACTGTCAATCGAGCCGATGGAAGTTGATAACGTTTTAACAGAAAATTTTCCGAAACGAGCCTCGGAGGAAGAAATATACCAATGATAGACGCGACAATAGGAGGAATTAAGGTAACATTATTAATAGATTCAGGCGCGGAAGCGTCAGTGATAAAGCCAGGCATTTTTCCTACAGTATTAGAAAAAAAATTTATAATACCAAAAAATGTTATAACGGGTAGACAACAGGAAATAGTAGACAAATATATTTTAACATGGTTACCTATTGAATTTAATGACAACACAAAACGGACAATAACATTTCTAGTAATGAACGCCTTTAATAATAGAAAATATGATGGTATATTAAGAAATGACGTCTTAATTCCATTAGGAATTGAGCTCTCGTACAAGCAAAATACATTAAACGTGAATGGACAGAAAATAGTATTAAAAAATAAAAAAAAAAA
>NW_017537050.1:0-31928 GCF_001853355.1 Bactrocera latifrons
TCCTGCATTAAACTTTTGATTCGGAGGGATGTAGCATGTGACTATGGAAAATTTGAAACCGATGTTAATTTCTATAGCAATGGCGGAAATGTTGGATAAGRCTGGGATACGTTTGTGTTTGATATGTTTTTTGATAAACAGGGCAATTCCTTGTTTAGCTGATTTATTTTGTGGTAGGTTATGGAAATAACCAACGTATTTGTGAGGAGTATATGCCGTTTTGTTTGCTGGGAGGTTAGTTYCCTATAATACAATTACGTGTGGTGACAATTCATTTATGAGTATATTTAGATCTGGATAATTGTTAAATAGACCTTTCAAATTCCACTGAAGMATTCTCATAATCTATTTTGTGAGGAGGGTTGTGTGGGTAATGGGGCGGCGGGAGTGTTACTGAGGTGGGTGATCAAGTTTGAAATGAATGAGGTTGTTGCGATGTAGTCAAAAGGTGTTACAGTTGAGTCTTCGACTGCACTTGTTGTTGGAAGCCAATGAGTTGAATTTATTTGATTTATAGTGGTTGATACATTTTCTTCGTTGTTTGTGCTGCTTGTTTTAGAGTTAGAAGTTGTAGGTGGAGTAAGAGAGGAGAGCGAGATTTGCTCTTTTGTTTGACTGTTTTGTTGATAGTTTGTGGGAGTTATATTTGTTGGGTTGTTAAAAACGTTAGCGAAGGAGGGAGATGAAGAATTGAAAACAGGTGGTATTTGTGCTTTATAGATAGTTAGAAAGTTAGAAAGAGCATTTATTGTCAGTTTGAATTGTTATTATATTTTTTATTTGAATGAACTTTGGACACAGTTTACTTGAGGCTGGGTGATCAGCAGAACAGTTTGCACAGAGAGTGCGAGTACATGGTGAGGGATTGCGGGTTGGTAATGCACATGTATCGCAAGTAGGGACCTTGTTGCAGCGTTTTTCATATGACCAAGTAATTGGCAGTTTCTGCATCTCATGGGATTTGGGTAGTATGGTCTTACCTTTGTTGTATACCATGAAACATCAATTTTTTCCGGTAGGGAGTAGTGATCGAAAGTTAGTAGGACTACACCACTTGGAGTTGGTCCATTTATGTATTTTGGAAATTTATAAATCGATATGACACCTTGGTCTTTCAAGTTTTCAATTACTTCATTGTCGGGAATATCGTTTAGGCATGGAGCGCCAATAGTACCTTTGCATGAGTTTAAATTTTTGTGGAGCTMAATTTTTACACTGCATATTCAAACGAGTTGCTTTGTTGTCGTAAATTTTTTTGCGATAGTGCTATTTTTAACTAGAAGTAGCAAATTACCATCCCTTAGTTGACTGATTTTTATTATTTCAGAGCTAATGTGTTTCAGGGATTTGTGAACGGCGAAGCAGGAAAATTTATTCAACGGCTTATTTACATCAGTTGAACTTACCACTATATATTTGGGACTGTTATTGCTGTTGTTGATTATTGTTGTTGGTAGAGTAGGGAATAATTCTTCATTCGATAATGGGTTCGCTTTTTTCTTTCTTTTTGGTTGAGGACTAGAAGATAATAGGGCGAACCTATTATTTTCTAATATTTAATTTAATTAATAGGAGTTAGAAGATAAGAGCAGGCTTATTGAAAAAATTAGGTGCGAAAAGGAATGCGAACATGTAATTTGCACAAGCGAAATTGATTAACACAACGAAATTACTGATAGCACAACCGTATGCGTCGAGTGACAGTCGGAGACTGTGTTTTAAATCTAAAAAATCCTCAAAGCATAGCTCGTTAACATTAAATGGGTCTCCTTTTTTCTTTGCCGATCGAATTATTGATACAAATCCTTCAGTTCTATAAATGGGACCACTTTTGAGCATACGCTTGGTTTCTCTCTCGATTAAAGAATGAGCTGAATCGCCTTCATTTTGAGTATGGCCTTTGATAAGGTACTTGTGGGTGATTGATTTTATACCTAAATAGCGCACGGCGTATAAGTACATGGCAATCACGAATTCGTTTTTTTGCTATCCGGCGCAGTTATCCGAATAAAATATTATTTCAGCGTCTTCAGTGGTCGACAAATTTCTAATATATTGTAGAACGCACGTTCYTAATTTATTAACTCCCATACAAAGCATTGGTATTTATTCGTTTTGATGTCATATATAGTAAAGTTGAAAACATTTAGTCTTGACTTGTAATAAAATGCGGAGACATCGCTCTTAGGTAATTGCATGACAGCTTGCAAATCATAGACTGCTACACATACGTTCGTATCTTCTTTGTCTTTTATTTTTTCATCTCTTGCAAAATTTTCTCCATACAAGTGATTTTCATAGATTTCTTTGTTAGTAATTTTCTTTACTTCATCCATGTTGCTGTATGATGTATATTCTTCACACAAATCTTTTTTTAGTACGAAAAATAAGATGTTGAAATCCTCCGTAAAAGTTTTATAGAAATAAATGTAATTGCAAAACGTCTAATTTTTTTCTTTACACATGTCTACGTAGTCGTTATATATGCTAGTTACGGTTTTGCTTCCATCAAAATAGGTTTTGGATGTGTTTGCTCTTGTGTAATGACTTCCAATTTTTGGTATTTTATTTATGAATTCCTTAATTGCAGCTTTTAATTTAGGATCATGTTTTTTCTGTTTCCCGTGTTTACCTCTTTGGTCGGGTTCTAATATTTGGTTAGCGAGTTTTTGATACTTATCCAATACGGTTCTAATTGAACGMTCGGTGATATCCAGGGTGTTTTTAAAAAACACTTTGCAAACGCGCACAACCTCATCACCTTTTTTGAAAAAAAAAAAACACATTATTGTTCTGGCGAGGCCCTCTGCTGCCCCCAATTCGCACGTAACGGTATCTGGGCTAAATTTTTTGCATACATTTGTCGATATATTGTATTTGCTTTTCTATGTCACCAAGGGCCCAGTATAAGTTAAACAAATGTTTTCGTTCGTCATCACTAAAATTTTTGTAACATTCGAGCTTACAAGTCCCAGCACATGTCGTTTTCATTTGTCTTTCAGGTTTAACTTTTTTCATCAGCGTATGTGATTCATACTCCATTCCACTATTTCTTTTCTATTTAATTATGTTTCTCTTCCATTTTTCTGGCTGTTTTGCTCTTTTTACCTTTTCAATGGACTATTCGGAATTATGGAGGGCCAGGTTGTGAATCACCGAGTGATGGTGCCGCGTAAGAAATTGATGTGCTATCAACACTTTGCTGCACAACTGTACTAGCGGTGTCACGCGGACAATTTTTCAAAACRATCCAAGAATTGGCTGATGGATTAAATGTTTCATCGTAGCTATCCTCACTATCACTCTCTTGCTGCGGTGATTTTGGGCAGTATGTTGCATCAGCCACGGAGTTGTCAAAGTCTTCCGAAAAAGAGGATGATCGGTATAAACTCGAAGATGATTTGCTGCTATTGCAGTTTGACATTTTAGAATAACCTTAAACAAAACTTTTATTATTGTGATCGTGCGTTTTATTCATACATAGCTATATTTTTTATCAGCAATAGCATCATATTTGGTGACAGTAAGAGCTAYTTATTGTTACTGTTAATAATTCTATATTCAAAAACGACACATTTTGTTATAATGTAAACTGTTTATTAGTCATTCTTTTATATGTAATAACGTCATATCACGAAATACTTAAGTTGACGATAGTATTTTTATCAATAATAACGTCATATTTTGTAATACACCAAGTTTCAATTAAATCAAACTTTTCAACAAGATAGTCATAACTGAAATTAGCGCTGTATACTTGAAAAAATCTAGATTAGAAATACCATTACCTTTTCACGAAGAACTCCACAACACAAAATATGCCTCTGTTTAAGAAAGCCAACGATCCTAACACGACGAGAGCAGTGGCACAACTGAGAAATATCGCCCTCACGTATAAAAAAAAGTTGAAACAGATAAAATGAAATAACTGCATATTCTCTTCTCAAGCGGAGCATATAAGAGGTATTCATATGAATTTTTCACTCCACATGGAGTATGATATAACGAACAATTCTGCAGCATTAACTCAAAAATCACGGTTTTTGATTTATGCCGGTCTTACAGAAAATGAGCGATATATATATATATGTCTGTCAGTGTGAATTATTTTGTATTTGTCAAAAAGTTTATCTGTCGAAGGCAACATTTCCATAGTTACCTTGATCTGAATTTTAGCGATTAGGTTTGTACGCTTATTATCAATATTTTTTTTTTTTTTGTTTTTTAAATGTTTTCGTGTACCAGGTATAGGACCCCTATTTCCACCACTATTCCGTTGATAGGGTTTTTAATAAGTATTTCGATGTGGGTGATTTAAAATATTTTGTAAATATTATTTATTACTTAGTTGATTGTTTTGAATATTATTGTAGTTGTTCCTGAATTGTACTTGATTTTTATATTAATTTTTATTTTTGTTAAAATTAACACAAGCCGATCGTTRAGACTTGTATTGTTAATGTATACATACAAAGGAATTGTACCTGATTCTTTTTTATATTTATTTTGATTTTTGTTGAAATATTTTCCAGTTGATTGTTTTGACATATATTGTCAATGTTATATTTTTAATGTAATTAATATTCATGAATTGTACCTGACTTTATAAATATATTTGTTTTTGTCTAGTCATATTTTTAATAATAAGTAGATTGATTTAAAACTGTATATATAAAGCGGGTGAAAATAGGCCTCCTGGGGAACCAAACACCCAAAAAAGATCGGTAGCGCGCATACATTGCAACCTCAGAGGTGGTGAGGAAGAGCAATAAATATCCAATAAACTTTTGCTTCAAAAATATTCTTGAAAGTTTTCATTAATGTTTTCCGTTACAAATACCTTTTCACAAAAAAGTTGATCTACTACATTTCTTTTAATTACATCTCTGTGCCTAAAAAAGGCAGATTTCGATCAGGTGATCTCAGCTGTGAAAAATTCTTGGAAAACAGCTGACTCTTTTGTTACTTGTAGGGTTATACAATGCGACAGATGCACCTAGCTCTATCACGTAACGTTTATCGCCAATCTATTTTGAACCATTTAAAAAAGGCTGACTACAAAAAGAATCTCGTGAATTGTCTGTTATAAATTTACTGGACTGAATTAACATCTGCTATTGTTGARACGAAATGAAATCGAACCATTTCTGAAGCGAATGGTAACAGGAGATGAAAAGAGGATCAAATATGACCATAATGTGCGAAAAACAATCATAGTTCAAGCGTATGAGGCTCAAGAAATGGTTGTAAGGGATTGACGCCTCGACATAACCTGTCTGGCTGAATATTTGGTGGGATTGGAAAGAAATCATCGACTGCAATCTGCTTCAGCCAGGTCAAATGATTGCTTCTGCATTTTCAGTATAAATATAAATATAAGATGATGTTCAGATGATTAGACAAACGAAAAGACTTTCGACCATCCAATAGTTTTGTTTCACTCAAAACTTATCGAGATTAGTATGGAGATATATACATATATGTATACGATCAGGATGATGAAACAAGTTGAATTCCGAGTGACTGAAATCTGGTGCACATGGTTTTGTGCCAAAAGTGAGTGCGACTTTGAAGATGAGTGTAATCGGACCTCCGTAACGCCCATTAAACGACTTTAATCTAAAACTTATCAATAGCCATAGCTAAGCCGCAAAATAGTACATTTGTAGTAAAATTTGCACAAAAATAAATTTGTCAGTCCTTCTAATGACAATGTGAAAATAGGAGAAATTGGATAGAACGGGTTTGTTAAAATTTAGTAAAAATTCGATAAATCAAAAACTAAATGTGCTATGTCATAGTTGGAAATTGGCGAAGACGTATGATTTCTTATTCTTTCATTTATGTTTTGGTTTTGTTCTGATAGCTTAAGTCSGTTTTTGATCCAATAAAAAGCTATAAAATTTATGAACAATAAAAGTTTTAATAATATCAAATAAAGTTTGTTGATATTTCGGTTAATCAGCGAAATTTTTAACTTTTTATCTGTTTAATATTAATACCTCATATTTCCAATAAAACTAGATGTGGACGAATTCCGACTTGCCGGCGTCGGCGGTCGAGTTTACGCAGATCGTGGTCGAATTGTAGATCGAAATAAAGTAGCGTAGGTGTCGACGCGGCGCAGTGTACTTGTATAAACGATTCGTTGTCCATCCTTTCTGCTGGATGGATTGGTGTTCAGGTGTGTTGAGATGGGTTGCATACGAGTGTGGTGTCGTCGACTATTTGTTCCCAGATGTGGTCAATACAGTGGTTTATATTAGGTTGTGCCCTTTTGGTTTGGTTGTAATACATGAAAGCGCAGGGATCAGTTTTTTTTTTAATTTGACAATACTTTTTTTTTTTTTTGAGGTGGAAGTTGTTACATAAAATAAGCAAATTTTATTAATTTTGCATAATTATTTAAATTATTATGTTGACAACTTTTTTTTTATTATACATTTACATATAAGAGCGGATTTTCTTTTTTGTTTGGTGGTTTTATTGAATATTATTTATAAGTTCTTCATTATCGTCTCAGCCTGAATTAATTTAATTTTGAAAATTTAAACCTATTAAACTATTGTATAATTTTATGTTTAATAGCAGAAACAGCCAAAAACGCTGCTCACTTCCTTCCTTTTCCTTCCGTAGCGAGAAAAATCTCAATACGAATATATAGTTTTGTACCCATCTAAGTTTTCAATTACAATTTTTCATAATATAAAACATCAAAACTGACAACAAAGTATTAAAAATAGTATATATATTTATAAATAATAGCATTCGACTCTGATTTAGAGTTATTTTAAGAAAATTTCAAACATATTGAAGATAACTTTTATAATTACTACAGTATCCCTGCGTTGTCAGAGAGGAATCAGCTGACACGTTTCTAAGGCAAAAACGAAAATGCCGTGGATTCCCACGACTTCCTACGGCAAAGAGAGAAGGGAGTAGCGTTTTTTAGCTGACACGGGCCACGATTCTTCGTTTTTGACTGTTCCTGCTATTAGGACGCTTGCGTTGAGTTCTAAGAAGCGTTATAACGCTAGGGGACAAGAAAGATTATTATTCGAGAACGGACAGCAGAACGAGCAACACGCATCCCACATGTATATTTTAATATCAAATTTAAATTATTTGTGATATCTAAGATAATATTTATATTGAAATAAAATTCGTCGCATTCTATTAATTTGGAAAGGCTTAAGTAAAGGTGGCGCTGACCGTCATCGTGGAGTTTTACGGGATAGCATCCAGGGATTCTCTAAGAATGTTATTAGAAATTTGGCTCGTCGTGGAGCTGTAAGGCGTATATCTGGTTTGATATGTGAAGAACCTCGTGGAGTCTTAATAGAGAAGTTGAGGAGAAGTAACCTAAAGCCAAACGAAGAAGATAAGTTGAAGACGAAGAAGACGGAAAATCTAATAAGAAGAACTTGTGGCAAAGTAACCTTGAGCCAAACGAAGAAGAGAAGATAAGTTGAAGACGGAAAAGACGAAAAATATAATAAGGGAAAGTTAAGGCAAAGTAGTTGGATAAATGTATAAGTGAATTTATAAGAGCCCGAAAGACGATATAAGTAAAGAGTGTAACGAGTATAACACGAAGTTTAATGTAAAGAAGGTCATTGTGGAAATTAAGCTAGACAAAGAAAGTAAGACAAAGTGAATGTTATCAAAAATCTAATTACAATCTAATAAAAAACATTTATTGAGAGGTGCTGCAAGAATTGATGTGGGGAGTCAAACYGGGTTCCGCAAAATTAGCACTAATGAATTCGGAAATAAGTTATCAACAGCCGATGTGCATAAGATTTTAGGGACAAGACAGAAGAAGCCGTGTGAATCATATCGTGAATACCTATATGCTTTGATGGAGATAGGCAAATCAATTCACTTGGATGAAGAAAGTTTGTTGGAGTATTTTATAGATGGCATTCCGGGATCTAAGTATAGTAAAGCTATTCTCTACCAAGCCCAAACTAGTGTACGAAAAAATCAAGCAGGAACCAAAAGTTGAAAATCTGAAAAAAGTGGATGTAAATAATAAAATAAACAGGAGAATTCCTTTCCATTAAGAATCGATAAAAGATGTTATAAATGTGGTGAACCTCCGCACATAGCTAGATATTGTCCGTCGAAGCAATTCAAATGCTTTAAGTGCCAGAAGATAGGGCATCGAACGTTTGAGTGCAAAAATAACAAAGTCAAGGAATCTAGAGAAGTTAAAATTGAATTAGGTAGCACAGTATGATAGGAAAGGCTATCTTAGAAGACGTAGATATTGTTTTAACAGAAGAAAAAGTAATGTTTAAGAAACAAGATAACTCAAGAGTTTATAAATTAGGTAGTTACAAATTTAGGCAGGATATGAAGGGTATGAAGCAAGAACGCAATGCACCAAAAGAAGCAGAAAATAAGTGGATTAAAGAATTTGATGCGATGAGTTTGAATGAAAGAAATGATGAGACCACATTGAATTTGGGACATCTGAGTAAGGGATTARCAAGAGAAGTTAAAAGCTTAGTTGATAAATACAAAATATCTGGCAAAAGCATATCACCCGTTAAGATGGAAATTGTTTTAACAGATGAAATCCCTGTCTATCAGCGACCAAGACGTTTACCAATCTAGTTTTATCGATAAACAARTAGAAGATTGGTTAAAGGAGGGAATAATGCAACCAATCTCTTAGAAATATGCTTCTCCGGTAGTAGTAGTTCAATAGGGTCGAGTTTTTACAACGTTAAATTTATCGAACGAATTTTTCCATGTGCCAGTAGATTCACAATATAGAAAGTTTACCACTTTCGTTACCCACAATGGTCAATGTGAGTTTTGTGTTGTTCCATTCTGTATTTTAAAGTCACCAGCTGTCTTTCGTCGTTATGTTAATGCTATTTTTCGGGCGTTAATCCAGAAGGAAACCGTAGTTACATATATGGACGACTTGATTATTCCCGCAATATACGAGGTAGAGGGTATTGAAAAACAAAACTACGAGAAGTTTTAGAAGTTAGCGGGTCGTACGGATTAAAGACTAAATGGAAAAAATGTCAACTTCTTCAAGGAAGCGTTSAATTTCTGGGGTACATAGTGGGGTGGATACTATAAAAATATCGGAAGAAAATATGATTGCTGTACAAAAATTTCCGCTTCCGTCCGATAGAAAAACGTTAGAAATGTTTTTGGAGTTGACATCATATTTCCGACGTTTCGTATTGGACTATGCAACGATAGCTTGACCTTTGTCAGACCTTCTAAGAAAAGATGCGAGTAAATGGGGGTATGGGACAATTTTGTTACAAAAAAATTCGGACGATCAGCTTTTACAAACAAATATTTTATAAACCTTGACGCCTTTAGAAGAAGAAATTGTAAGCTTCTTAAAATATGATACCTGCGTAAACCCACCAGGTAATGAAATTGGAATATGTGATTTAGGCCAAGTAGTGGTTGATAAACAGGCAACGTTGATGATAGACGTAACCGAAATAGGAGATTGTGAAACGATGGAAAACGATTCCATTAAAAAAAAAAAAAAACATGTTAGGTACTGGAAACACAAGTAAAGAACCAAACAAAGTATTTTCATGGGATGGCTGCAAATATACCTGATATTAAGGGTAGTTTGAACTTTATTCAAAGATGTGTGAAATGGTTGTGTCTACTAAAAAGAAAGATGTTTAAATTAAAAAAGGAAAAAATTTAATTGGAAAAGGAAAAAATTTCACTTCTTAAGGAAGGAATCATGAAAAAAAGACAGCAGAGGAGAAAAAAGATGAAATTAAAAGCTCAAATTTTAGAAATGAAAAAAGAAAGATGAGAAAAAAATAATATCCTGAGGATTTGGCTGACAATAAGACAAATAGAAGTATTGTTATATGTTAAATCATTTTTTATTTCTATGGCTGCTTCATTTATATCTTCGCTTTCAGTAGAAATGTTATCTTGGTCTCCATTGTAATACCTATGCTTTGAGTGCCTGAGCTTTCCACATCATTCAGTGTTGTAAAAAATACTGTGATACAAATTAGAAACTGAATTTTGTCCATTTCATCTCCTTCAAAGTAACCCCCTCTCGTTGCAGTACACTTATGCSCAACAATTTTCCAGTCAACATAGAACTTGGAAAAATTCTCCGTCATGATGGCCGACAGAGTCTTCTTCGATTCAGCTTTTATATTCTCAATTGAGTCAAAACGATATCTTCAGAGTGGTCTTGTGAATTTGTTGAATAGGCAGAAGTTATACGAAGGTAAATCAGGCGAATGCAGTGGTTGCTGCACGTTAATAGTTGAAAATGTGGCGAATTGATCACGTATAACCAATGCAGTATGAAATAGTGCATATTGCACTTCTTTGTTCAATAAATTCAGACGATCAAAAAATTTACTTTTAGAGTCTTACAAAACGACGCGTATTTCAAATACCAATGGGTATTTTAACGCTGTCATGGAATCATGGGCTGCACCAGGAAATTTTGCTTTAATGTACCGATCTCTCATTTCATTATCACAAACGTGTATATTATAATTGTACAATTAAGCCAATAAGCAACTTTCAAACATTTGCTGTCATCGTATTTATACTAAAATATCCTTTGCGTAGTATAAATGTTGCAGTCCTTTTTTTGGGGCAACAGATTTAGTATGCCTGGAATTCCAATTTTTTTTAAATTGTAAATTTTTGCTTCTCGTCTTCAATGTATTTAATTGATATCCAGACCTTGCCTACATATTCTTATAAGCATTTAAAAACTTCAGCCAGTACTAAGGTAATGATAGATTGTCCAAGAGCAATATTATTTTCGTTTATTCGCTTATTTGATATGATCCTTGAACACATGACCTTAGAGTAGCAGTTAACCTTAGTATAGTTGCAATGGATGTATTTCTTACATCTACTTTATGTGAATGCTGCTTTCCTATGCACAATATTAAGAGTTAGTAGGGTATTTTTTTTTTCAAAATCATATCCATATCTGTTGACTTATACCCATAAAATTAATGCAGAAACCCACTTTACCATTGGAAGGTAAAAAGGTGAAAAAGACCCRAAACGAACTGTACCGCTCGACATTTAGAGCGCTCCGAGTGCACACCTCAAACTTTAAACGTGTTTTTCTTTTTCTGTTTTTATTGGCAATATTATAACAAAATTTAAAAAGTTAATTACTTTCTTATTTATTAACATTTTTTAATGATTCTAGTTGGGACTGCACGTACATTTTAAGAATAAATTGGGTTTTTGTGTTTCAGATAATCCAAACATGAGAAATCGTGTCCGCCGGTGAAAAAACGAATCTAATTCACCCAGCCATTTTTCCGACAGATGTCATAAAAAAATTCCGAAAAAATTTGTTTATATACTCCACGATATACTCATGATGTGTGAAAAAAGTTCTATTGTAGAATAAAAATTTCTATGAAAAAAGAGTGACTTGTCAGTTGACAGGTGGCAGATGTGAAACATCGAAATTATTTTAATAATATAATAATGACTGGAACTAAATATGGGACACAATGAAAAAATACAGTATTATGAAYTTTATCCAGAAAATGATGACAGATAGTTTATTTAATAAACATTTATTTTCTTTGTATACAAAATTTTATCAGTGACTGCMGTAATAGTTACCTTTGAAGTTGCCTCTGACGGTATGACTGTGAAAATCGATCGATGATAACTGAAGTATGTATGTTATAAAAGTATTATACATTACATCATCAAGATATCTAATAAATAAAGCATCTATTGTTTATTTTAAAMTGAAATTCTTCTTGGAGGAACGATATTAATACCCATATGATACCCATATACCCATATTGATATGTCTGACGTTTATCATAGAGAAGTTTCACGGCGCGAGGAACGTGAAAATATTTTTGGCTAACTCGGTCGAGATGAGGGAGTTTCAACACTGCCAACGCAGCAGGAGAAATCTTAACAGTTGCGCTTGAACAGAGCTGAACATTGAATAAAAATTATGCTCAGAACTATGTATATATTGCTGTTACAGAAGTCTGTTAGCTCTTTTACTTACAGTGACTCACAAAATTGATCACGCTTCAGTTGAATATTCATTTCTTTTTTCATTCCGTCTTGCATATGCAGTCAAACAAAAATTCAACTGAATAGTTATGTTGCTTGGTGTTTGATGTACCGTTATCTATATGTTTTACGTCGCCACCAAATTAGCGGTAAAGTAAAATTTGAACAATACGCAGAAGGCAAGCGTGATCAATTTTGAGACTTTCGCTCTAAGGGTTTGGACGTGCGCAAAAAAGTGAATTCATTAAATAGAATAGTTTGAATTATTTGAAAAATATAGATATAAAAGGTAAGAGAAAATATAAATACGTTTTTCCGCCGCTATAGTTGCTTATATCTTTGGCAGACATGGGAGAAAAGAACATGGTTATCTCCAATGGAGTTAAAGGCGAGGAGAAAATTGTTGATTGATGGTGTGACTCATCGCGAAATTTCTCGAAGGCTGAAAATATCCGTTGGCATTGTGAGTAAAATTCGCAGAAAATTTGAAGATTTTTTCATTAAAAATAAAGCAGGCCGTAAAAGAATTCTTAACTCAGGTCAGGAACGGGACGTTGTTAGGAGTATAAGAAGTGGCAAATGCGAAAATGCCGTGGAAATATGCCATAGCCTGGAAAGGAATAATAATTTAAAGATTTCTGCAGAGACAATACGCAGAACATTGCGAAATGCTGGTCTAAAAGGCCGTGCAAAAGTCAAAAAGCCTCTTTTCACTGAGAGGAACAAGAAGTTRCGGCTAAATTTTGCCAAAAAATACGAGACCTGGAATGCAAGTGACTGGGAGAAGGTCTTGTGGTCGGATGAGACCAAAATAAATCGTTTAGGGTCGGATGGGCGCGAATGGACCTGGAGAAGCAAGGGTGCGAAATTACAGGCACACCACGTTAAGCCTACGCTGAAGTTTGGAGGAGGCTCCATTATGGTATGGGGATGCATGACGGTCAATGGTGTTGGTAGATTGGCTAAAATCGAAGGACGAATGACGGCAGAGTCTTATATTGAAATTCTGCGCAGTCATTTGCTTGGCACTATAGGAGACTTAGGTGGAAATGGGTCGGACATTGTCTTCCAACAGGACAATGATCCAAAGCACACAGCAAGAGCGACTCGCAAATGGCTCCAGGACAATAGTATTAGTACACTAGATTAGCCTCCGCAATCTCCGGACCTCAACCCCGCACCTGTGGGGTATATTAAAAAAATTGGCCGCCGGCGAAGTCGGCTCATTGAGCGAATTATGGCCTAAGGTGCAGCAGGCGTGGGATTCTATTTCATCAGAAACATGCGCAAATTTGTGTTTAAGTATGTCAAGGAGAATCAAAGCCGTTATAGATGCCAAAGGTGGTTATACGAAGTATTAATATTAATTTTGAACCCTGTTAATATTAAGTCACAAAATTGATCACACTGAAAGATTCTATATTTAGTTTCTTTATTGCTTTTATTTGTTATTGTTAAATGAAATATTACTTGTGTTTTATTCTTTCATATTATATCTTAACAAAAAAACATAAAAAATTTCGAAAATATCAAATCATCTACGAGTTTTTTATCATCGCTTAGGTACGTATTGATACCGTGAGTCACTGTATAATTTTATACGTTTATATGCAAGCATGTGTATTCGTTTGAATTCGAGGTGTGCATATATGCACATATAGTACAATGAATATAGGTTAAATTGAATACATTTGAGTTACTTAACTTTTTCAAAGCAATATTCGTAGTTAATTTGGAAATAAGGCATCTTTTTTAATTATTTCTTGTATTTGATATATTCATGCTTATGTGTATACTTCATTATATATGTATGTATGTACATATTTCGCGAAACAAACTATCATAATATATTAAGAAAATTAAATATATTACAATACTGATAAATGTACATAAATCGTATATTTTATCATTCAAAACTTATATTCACATGTATCATGACCATATGTGTTTACATTCGCTTTCGCGAATTCAAATCATATTATCACTTATCAATAATAACATGTGCGCGCTGCTCATATGTAAATAATGCATACACAATTACATTAGATATGCGTTCATATGTACATGTGTCTCCCAAAAACTACAAAAATGGCTTTACAAAAACAACAATCGTTTGAAATAGCATCATACATACTTATATGCGTACACATGTAAATATGTGCGTATGACCACAAATCCCACAAAAATAATCCATACACAACATACATACTTATATGCGATCAATGTAGATATGTACGTCACCCGCATAAACTACACATATTGTTCTACAAAAACGACAAACGTCTCAAATAGCATCAGCAGTGTTACAAGCCGATAGGCATGGCAGCCAAATAGTCGACGCTCAAATTTGTAGAAAAACACACAACAACAACATTTTCATTCATGAACTCAAGAACAGGATCATTACATCTCTCCGAGCATGCCTTTGCCTACAAGCGTCTTTTCGCGACGATAGCAAAAGCCAAAAATTATAAATTTAACCCTTAGACGGGCAAAACAGAAATAAAAGGGTTCTTGTTTTGGTAATTTTAGTTTTAGGATGACTTTAGTGTGGTGAACTTATATTTGAAAACCATTTTCAAAAATTTTCATTGGTTGGGACGCCAGGTGCAAAAAATTAAAGACAAAGGTTAAGAAATAAACAATTCGTATTTTATAGACCAACGATAAAATAAACTAGTTTTGTTCCAACAAAATGATTCATAAAGGCCGGTAAAAGTATTAAATTGCGTTGTTTTTAATTATTTTTTCAAATGATAGTCTTTGAAACAGTTTGTAGTACTTGAAAAACATCAATGTAGTTTACATTTTGTACAAACAGTGTGTGTATCAGATTTCTTACAAAGTTTACACGACTTCTTTGAACCCCACTCTGGAAGATGGTTGAGCTGATCATACCTTCTTTCTTCTACGGGGTGCACTGCTCGTTTATCAATAGCGTTATTGCTAAGAAATGACTGCGATCCGCTTGATGGACGTCCAACCGTTGGGTTGTCGGTGGAAGCACACAGCGGTTTTGCTAATTGTAAACGAAACTGGTATAGAGTCAAATCTTTTTCATTTCTTTTTTCCTCTGCAAGCGATGATTTATTTCGACGGTACATAATGAAAGCATTGGTAACAGCGATGTCTACTAGATGATAGAATATGCGAGCCATTGTATCCATGGTTTCTATATGCAAGCCGTTTCTGAACATATATGAATCCATGAGATCTACACCACTCACGAATAATTTGTGGGCAATCTATTTCAATGTATTCTCTCTTTTTTCTATTATATCTAAGAATTTCGATGGCTAGATAGCAGCATTCGCTTTGCAAATGGTTCGACACCTACAGTGGCTCACAGCTTACTTCATGCAAATGAATTTACACAATTTGAAATGTTATATCTTGACAACAAAAACACATATCGAAATAGTTCGAACTCCTAGTTGTTAATACGAATGTGTAGTCTCAGAAAGATACTCCATTTATTATTTTTATTTATTATTTAATAACTTATAAACAAAAAACCAAAAACGTAAACAAATTTTATATCATAGCTTATTTCATGCAGTGTACTTTTAATTAAAAATAAGATAAACAATTTGTTTAAAACTTGCTTAATACTTAGTATGATATCCGTTAGCTTTTAATACAGCTTTTAGTCTAGCTGGCATGGACTCAACTAGTTTTTTTCGTAATTTCTGTTCCAATTTTGTTCCACTCTTCCAAAATAACACTTTTTAGCTGTTCCTTATTACTGATGAGGTGTTTACCAATGTTTTTTTCTAATAAAGACCATAAATTCTCGATCGGGTTCATGTCAGATGACTGGGCCGGTGGATTCATTAAATGTGGACAATTCCATATTAGCCAGGTCTGTACTATTGACGCTTTGTGTTTAGGATCGTTGTCCTAATAATACCGGAAATTTCGACTCATCAGCAAAAATTACAGTATTCCAGAAGTTAAAATCCTTGGTTTCCAGCTCCCTTGCAAAGGTAACTCAGCTTAGTTGGTTTTTCTTGCTAATGAATGGCTTCTTTCGGGCTACTCGGCCGTTGAAGTCATGCGCACGTAGTACCCGACGCACAGTTTCAGCACAAAAAGATTTCCCTGCCTCCTCCTGAATCTCTGTAGTTAACTTTGGAACTGATAGTCTCGGATTTTCTTTAATTTTACGCACAATTAAATGCTCGTCACGTTCATTGAAAATTTTATTTGGCGCGTTTCGGCCTTTATTTTGAATGCGACCTTCATGCACGAAACGTTCAATTATATTTTGCATTGTAACACTACTTTACATTTACATTAATTTACAATCTCAGCAATTTTTCGCTGTGATTTTCCATTTTTGAAATGGTTTATGACCAATTCTCGCTGCTCAATCGTTGTACGGGGGCCCATTTCACTCAAATTTGTACACTGGTGTACTCGACACTCAAAAACCCATTAAAATTTTCTTCAAACTATTACTGAATGCCTGCCCTAAGATTTACAAATGCCTAGTACCGCTACCCAAGCAATGTGATTTCTCCACAACATAGACAAGTGGGTGCATGAAATAAGCTGTGAGCAAATTTCCTGGAAGGTAGCTGGAATTCTTGACTTTGTAAACGTTAGATTGTTCTTCCAAGAACTTAAGTTTGCTTACTATATTATTAAAGCATTGTAGAATATATATTTATAAACTTTTTTTCTTAAGTGTCTTACTTTCCATTTTATGGCAATATAAACTGAAAATTTATATTGCATGAAATAAGCTGTGAGCCACTGTACATAAGTTGAGCATAGCCGAACATTTTTGGTGTCTTTACAGAGAACCGTAGTCAAGTCAACTCCATACACAGTAGCAGAAAACTCAACTGCGAAACCACTATCTACTTTTCTCTGCTCAGTATCTGAATCGGATGGTAGCTTMCAGTTTGATATTCTGTTGGCTCGAATGGTACCTAAAGCGGATATACCAGAGCTCGTAAATAAACCATTAGGGGCAGTGATGAGTAAAAATTGTCAAAGTATAGAATATGATTCACGAAATCAGGAATTGTGTGAGATAGTCGAATGACGACAGTGCTGGTGGCTCCAAGATCTGGTGTGCCTGGTAAAATAGTGTTATCACCAGCATATATGCATATCCATTGCTGTCGCACAACACGAAAATCTTTATACCCCATTTATTGGGCTTGTTTGGCATATATTGCCGTAAATCAATACATAAACGAGCTTGTTTAGGAACGGAATCGAAGCGTTCATTCAAAAATCAATAATTAATAATGGATCGTACCCTGGCTCACCTCTTTTGATGCGCTTACTCTTATCAGAAAAAGACAAATGCTTTTTAATTGTAACAAATTTCTTCCAAGGCAAAGTATTTGGTACATGTTTAAATCCAAATTCACGCCAGTGCGCTTCTATATTCTAATGGCGAAAAATATACATAAACATCAAAACGCCGAGATATTTTCGAATCTGTGAAGAATTAGTTATAAACTGGGTATTTATGTCTATTGACCGCGCTGCTCGGTTGGTTTCTTCAACAATTACGGCTATGAGTTCATCAGTCAAAAAATAATTTAAAAACTCAATCGGGTTCTTAAGCTTTCTGACGGCATAAGGTAGCCCAGAATCTCCACGGAACGCAATTTCACTCGCATGCATTTTCATAGATCTTTGTTGCCATAAGATATTTGAGAACTCAATCGAACTCTAGTCAATGGCATCCAAGCTTGAGCCTGTAAATCCGCCTGATGATGGTATTACTTGTGGGCCAGTCGATTCGGTTGTCGGTAGCGGCGAATGTGGCCTCCTCCATGGCTTATTCGCTTTTTTGGTAGTGCTTGCAGCCTCTGCATCTGTACTAGTTATGGATGTATACGGAATCGGTTCTACTGCTTCTGATGAGACACCACTAAGTGTGCTAAAATTCATTCTGGTCTTCCTTAGGTGATATCTGATCAACAACATACTCTGGGTCAGCTATACTGTTGTCATCGTCTTTGTACTCAGATTCCTCATCAAACAAAAAAGTTGAGTTCATCAATTGCTCGACTTCTTCATCTGTCATTGCAGATAACTAAAGCTTTCTTTTATCTTCCTCTGTGAACTCAYGTGGCTTTTTTCACAATATTTTCTYTTTTTCTGATGTCTGAACTCTTCCATTTTCTGAAATAAAATTAGAATTATRTATAAATAACATTTTTCAATTTAAAAAGCAATTAAAAAGTGAACACCCCGCATTGGTTATACACTGACCGATTCAGCTACGGTAATGTATTTTTTCCCTTACTCGTCCAGAGACGGTTTTCACTATATTCTTAAAATCTTCGGAAATTTATATTTCGAGATTATATGTTAATTAAATTTTAGAAATGAGCAATATGACTACTTACCAGAAAAATTCCCAACTCGATTTGACCAACGGAAACCACTTTTTTTAATTTTTGTAATGGGATAAGTTTTCACGATAATTAAGATGCCACTTTTCACTTTCGGTGTCACTTGAATTCACCAGACTTTTAAACTATAKCGTTGAAACCATTTTCTGCTTAATATTTGTGTGTATTCAGTTAAAAACCAAAGAACTAGAGACCAATATCACACGACACCTATGCTGTTTGAACTTAAATTCAGATAATGTAAAGACCGTCTGCAGACGGTCTTGCCCGGCAAAGGGTTAACAACATTCTGATGTTTCTTCACAGAAAGAAGTGAGAAAAGTGGCAACATATCTATTGTGGTTTTATAATATTTGTCAATCCTCAAAAATTTTTCCGTGGCTGGCAAAAATCTGCGTCGATATGTATGCACGCGCATAGAAGTTAACACTAAACATATTTACGTTTCTCACCAAACATATTTACATTTCTYAATAATTATTACGAAACGTGTGAGCATRTTTTTGCTATACTTTCACTGACTATCATTTCCTGTTTATGTCCCAAATTTTGTTTAGCCCATTTCCGATCGTTGCACGCGCGACCCAAAAGCGCTGACGTAGCGTCTGCATTGAATGCACGGTCACGTTGCACTCATGTGATGATCGCTGCTCACACACTTCTAATTCMAATAACTAATTTTTAACATAAGTTTCAATGCAGCAGTTAAGTGGTAGTTAATAAGTGCGGTTGACAAAAAGGTTTTACTAAGAAGATATAGTCTTCCCAACGTGTAATAGTGACTAAACGGGAAAAAATTATATAATAAAATAAAATCCTTTCTTATTTTTTATTTATTTTATTTTATTAACTTATATATACATATGTATGTACATATTTACGCAAGTTTGTTGGTGAAGCTGTTAGAGCGGCAAGGACAATCGGCGCTCGTTCGCTTATTTTTTCGGTACAGCTCGGATTTTATACGCACAACACAATAATGTGACGCTTTGTCGCCTCGTCGGTCCTTCGACACATTGACTCTTTAACAAAACGTGAGCTCCGACATTGAATGCCTGTGTCAACGGAAATTTCGCATGAAGCATTGAGTGTACATATTTACATACATACATATGTTGCATGTAGACAAATTTACAAACATTATGGGTATTATAATTGGGGCGTTCACAACCTGTCTTAAAGCATCATAAAGTCGTAAAATTTTAAATAAAAATTAGGTCTTAAAGTTATAAGTTATAACGATTCGAAAACATAGTATTGAGAATTGTAAATGTGYAAACTCATTTTTGTATGTAATCCAACAACAATTTTTTTTTAAACAAGTGTAAAAATTTAAAATTTTACGACTTTACGATTTAAGACAGGTTGTGGATAACCCAAATATATATGAACACATGTGCGACCGCTAGATCTTTTAACATGATATCAAAACTTTTAATGTAAATGTATAAATCTAAAACTAATCATTAAACTTATATTAATTATTTGGGTAATAATACAAACTTTACTCTATTATATATTTTTAATGATTTTATGGAATCATCATGAAATACATACATATATATTAATACATATGTAATTTAATTTTAATATACATACATATATACGAAGTATATGCTTTGATACCAAATATTATATCATCAAGATTTGTGGTATTATATATACCGATCATATATAGTATAAATTATATACCGAGTCGGTTGCGCAAAGAGAATAAACGAATCTGTAAGCGTAAATTTCTTTACATTGAAATTAGCATCATATTTCTCGCTTAACACCGAAAATGCTCAATTCTGCTACATATTTTCGAGCCCCTACTGCAAAAYTTAAGCCTAAAATTTGTCTGTGGTGAAACTGCCTCATCTCTGCTCAGTCAGAGAATGTATAAACGTAGAGAAGGTGCAAATTGAATTCTATATGATGTTCGATTGGACGGCTAACAGAATTTATAAGATTGTGATACGGAATTTCACCATTCTCGCTGTTGAATATATAATATGAACTCTGGCAACACTCGTATGTTCGAATATTCTAATTTAATGAATACCGAAATTCTGTCTACAAAGAGTAGTTGCTAATAAACTGTCATTGAAGAAACATCGTCGGCTTTCGATTTATTTAATCAACACTCGCTGCTATTTAGCAGAATTGAGCACGTTCTCTGGCTCAAACGACTGAATTCATGCGAGAATGAATAAAGAGAAATACTTTGAAGAAAAATTTACAAAGTCACACAAAGAATGTGAAGAAGCATTCTCTGAGTCACATATGCATGCTTATATTGTATTATATGAACCACTGTCATATATGCCTGATTATTTTATGTTATATGAACCATGTAATGGGGTTTCGTCCATAGCTGCGGTATGCTCAGCCGCTCTAGGGTCAGCCTGGGACCCACGAACCCTTAGCAAAGAAAATATTCACTTTGTGATGAAATCCTCAGCCCTTATGTGGACAGCCAGACCAGCTTATATGTATATGGCGAGTCAGGTGGAATATCGCTGTGATTTGGTGTGGCAGGCGTTGCTTGCCGAAGTCGTGTTGGTAATTACCGCAAGGTGGTGGTCCTTCGGTACTCTGGTGAGGAGTAGACAATTTCAGACTGTGACTGATATATTAACGGTGCACTGGTGCGCAGGCTGCGGTAGTGACGCAGCTCGAGGCAGCGCAGCTGTGATGTCGCTGTATCGCAACGCAACGGAGAAAACGGTCGCGCACTGCGAAAACTAACACATCGATTAAGTTATACGGTAGAGTCATTGCGAGCACTGACTTTTTCACCGCAATGCCAGCGAATCCTAGCAAAATACCTAGTTCTACTGTATAAGGCATAGCCATTGCGAGCACTGGTATCACACCGAGGCGTAATACCTTTTCACCGCAATGCCTGCGAGGCCTAACAAACTACCCAACTCTAACTACGTGCACTGGTAACACACCGATTGGTGTGCTACCTTTTCAACGCAATGTCTAAAACAACTAACTACTTCACATACCACTGCCTATTGTTGCTTGCTGCTGGCTGACCGTTCTGGCTAGCGAGCTGGAAGAAATGATCGCAGTCGGTGTGAAGTGCTTGCTTATATAGAAGTATAGCGCAGCTTTGGTCAATGCAGTGAGGTGAAGTTTAGTATGGTGGAAAGCACTATGTGTGTTGGAGTAAATTATTGTAAGGTGGTAAAAGCTGGTTGGTGACGCTGTGCTCCTGGGGCTGCTTCGATGCCCTCGRGCGTGTTCGGGCAGCTGACCCGGTGGCGTCTACGTTGATTGCGTGCAATTGATGCACCTCGGTATCATTCGTGTGCGCACGAGGTTTTGCTTCCGATGCGCCTGGTGCGTTAGGACTCACGAGTTCGACTGTGTTAGTCGACTTGAATTTTCCGACAATGTATGGGCCAGAATATTTCTGCGCAAATCGTAGTATTTCTTCTGGTGTTTTGCTGCAGTAGACAAGTTGCGAGAAATTTCTTGCCAAAAYTCGGTGGGTGTCAGCACGGTGGTTCGTTACGGATTTGTTTCGGTGTAGCCGGTGTTTCCCGAAGTTTATCTTAGCTRCTGATGTTTTTGTCGAGTCGTGTTGTGATGTATTTATTGCGAAAGCTATTTCGGCTAGTTGGTGGTCTCAGTTGGGTTCTCGTGTGGAGCGTAAATGGCAGTGAAACAATGCTTGATTCCGTGGCTCTCCAGGAAATGTCTAAGCGGCTTGCCGATGAATTGCTTCCCGTTGTCGGTAAGGAATACGTCAGGGCAACGAAACCGGTATATCAAGCGCTCTCGTTGTGCCTTTATAACACTGGCGGTGGTTGCATTCCGCACTGGCATGAGCTCCACCCACTTGGAGAACTTATCCGTGAGCACTAGCAAGCATGTGTTGCCATTTGTTGAACGTGGTAGTGGGCCTACAAAGTCCGGCGTTATAACTTCCCACGGTCTTAACATCGACTCGGACCACTATCTTGTTGCAGCGAAGATTGGCACCCGCCTCTGTACAGCAAAAAACGCACGCCATCAAACACAAGGAATGTTCGACGTCGAGAAGCTGCAATCACAACAGACAGCCGAACGATTTTATTCTCTGCTTGCACCCCTGCTCTCTGAGGGCACTCGTCAACAACTCGGTATAAGGGAACTGTGGGACGGGTTTTTGGTTTCGGAAAGGAACAGCTGGAAGAAGAGAAGTGCCGTGTCGCAGCGGAGAGAAAACAGGCTGAACGTTACGATCGACCACAACACGTGAAGGATGGGATAGATACCCAGAGTTGAAGAGGGAAGCGAGACCCATTTGCAGACAGAAAAAGAAAGAGACCGAAATGCGTGAGTACGAAGAGCTTGATAAGCTGGCCGACAGGGGTAATGCCGAAAATTCTACGAAAAAATTAGGCGGCTTACTGAAGGTTTCAAGACCGGAACATACTCTTGTAGAACCCCCAAAGGTGATCTATTCACCGATGCCCAGAGCATACTTAAATTATAGAGGGAACACTTTTCCAGCCTGCTGAATGGCAGTGAACGCACAACGCCAGGAGAAGGCAAACCCGATTCCCCAATCGATGACGATGGAGCAGACGATCCATTGCCCGACCAGGAAGAAGTACGAATAGCAATTACCCGCATGAAGAACGACAAAGCGGCGGGTGCCGATGGATTGCCGGCCGAGCTATTCAAACACGGCGGCGAAGAACTGATAAGGAGCATGCATCAGCTTGTAAAATATGGTCGGACGAAAGCATGCTCAACGATTGGAATTCAAGTGTACTATGCCCAATCCTCAAAAAAGGAGACCCCACAATCTGCGCCAACTAGCGTGGGATAAGCCTCCTCAATATCGCATATAAGGTTCTATCGAGCGTATTGTATGAAAGATTAAAGCCCACCGTCAACAAACTGATTGGACCTTATCAGTGTGGCTTCAGACCTGGAAAATCAACAACCGACCAGATATTCAGCATGAGCCAAATCTTGRAAAAGACCCGTGAAAGGAGAGTCGACATTCACCACCTCTTCGCCGATTTCAAAGCTGCTTTCGACAGCACGAAAAGAAGTTGCCTTTATGCCGCGAAGTCAGAATTTGGTATCCCTGCAAAACTTATACGGCTGTGTAAGCTGACGTTGAGTACCACCAAAAGCTCCGTCAGAATCGGGAAGGACCTCTCCGAGCCGTTCGATACCAAACGAGGTTTCAGACAAGGCGATTCCTTATCGTGCTCCTTTTTCAACCTGCTTCTGGAGAAAATAGTTCGAACTGCAGAACTAAATAGAGAAGGTACCATCTTCTATAGGAGTGTACAGTTGCTGCCATATGCCGATGATATTGACATCATCGGCTTCAACACCCGCGCCGTTAGTTCAGCTCTCTCCAGACTGGACATCAAACAAACAGTCGTCGCACTCGCGACTTGGCACTTACGTCACTGTTGACAGTCATAGCTTTGAAGTTGTAGATAATTTCGTCTATMTKGGAACCAGCGTAAACACCACCAACAATGTCAGCCTAGAAATCCAACGCAGAATAACTCTTGCCAACAGGTGCTACTTCGGACTGAGTAGGCAATTGAGAAGCAAAGTCCTCTATCGACAAACAAAAACCAAACTCTATAGGTTACTCATAATTCCCATCCATATGGTGCAGAGGCTTGGACGATGTCAACAACGGATGAGTCGACGTTGCGAGTTTTCGAAAGAAAAGTTCTGCGATTGATTTATGGTCTTTTGCGCTTTGGCTACGGCGAATATCGCATTTGATGGAACGATGAGCTGTACGAGATATATGATGACATTGACATAGTTCAGCGAATTAAATGACGACGCCTGCGCTGGCTAGGTCATGTTGTCCGAATAGACGAAAGCACTCCAGCTCTGAAAGTATTCGACGCTGTACTCGCCGGGGAAGCAGAGGAAGAGGAAGACCTCCACTCCGTTGGAAGGACCAGGTGGAGAAGGACCTGGCTTCGCTTGGAATATCTAATTGGCGCCACGTAGCGAAAAGAAGAAACGACTGGCACGCTGTTGCTAACTCGGCTAGAATATTTGAAATTCTTCGCACATAATCTTGATCAGTTCATTGATGAACAATTCGAACAGTTGCAGGAAAAAATTCGAGGATTGAAAAACGTTTTTTACGGTTTATTAAGACGTCTATACATCATTCGACACGTCCGAGTTTCTTCTTCTTTCCTAAGTCGTTCTTAAATTAAAAATCGGTTGATTTTTAGATAGAAAATGGGCTAATAATGCTCAAAAGTTATTGACAGAAGCTACTAGAAAAGTAACATACGACATTTTGCAATATAAAGCTTTGGCAACCCCCAAAATAATTACCTCGGCTTTGGCCTTTTTCGTTCGGGTACACCTGAACTTATTCCCACCTAACTTTTTCCATTTAATTGACTTCTCGTGTCCATTCAATAGAACACTGATTAGAGTTGCAAGAGATATAACCGCGTCATCGTAGTTATGACATCATTTTTAACCGTATGGTCTCGTCTCGTCTGACACTGTGTGACAGAAGTGGTTACTGCCCTTGCTTTAAGGAGTGAATACAAACTTTTGGAGTTGCTTTTAAAGGCGCATTTAAATTAGTTGGCCTTACATCAATATTATTTTCATCCAGAAATCTAATAAGTTCCAGTTTATACTGGAAGTGCTTCTTTCACATCGGCCTAGGCCTTTTGAGCTCCTCAGTTGGTATGGATAGTAATTCGTTTTTATTTGATAAAAATTTAACGATTTCCATGAAACTTTTTTCAGTGTAGGACTGAATTTTTGTTTCATCTATATTGCATTTTTTCAACGGCACTGTAATTTCGCAACAAGAGTATTACTGCTACGCTCGCGCAAATACATATATATATTGGAGGTGRTTTGGCATAGCGACTGGCGGTACTTTCGCTTAGTCGTCTGAACCATTGCTTATCTCTCAAATCTGTTGCCATTTAAGATTTCTGGCTTTTTACCATTTGGCGTGCTTGGTTGAAATTTTTTGGTATTGACCGCTGATTTAACTGGACTTAGTTTCTTTTTTACGTTAATATAGCGATCAATACCTTCTGAACAGATTACCCTTTTTTGTTTGCTACATTCTCACGTTGCATTTCGTTTTCCTTCGCTGTCCGGGTGCTTGCTGGTACCTGCATACTGGTTGATGTCAGCGCATTTGTTGTTGCCCGTTTGCTGTTCTGATCGCTGCGATGATGAGCCATCGCCGTTAATTTTGGTTTTGCCCGGAGTTGCTGTTATTGGCTCGACAAAGTTAAAGTAGGCATTTAAGGAATGTCTACGGCCTTGCTGGTGAGGCTGAGTGGCAATAATTCTTGTTTGGATTATTTGATTATGGATTTATTTTTCTTTTTTTGTTTTCTTATTGTTCGTGCACAATTTGTTAATGTTTAATTATAACAACTTGTGTGCACTGTTTGCAATTTGTTTATTTTCTATTTAATAAATTTTTAGTTTTTTCTTAATTTTTGCTTGTTTGCGTTTTAATCACAGAATTCACGGAGCGAATTAAAAACACATCCGTACTCCTTGAACACTGACATCAACTGGCAGTGAACGAGGACAAGGCGAAATATCTCCTGTCATCAAACAAACAGTCGTCGCACTCGTGACTTGGCACTCACGTCACTGTTGACAGTCATAGYTTTGAAGTTGTAGATAATTTCGTCTATATGGGAACCAGCGTAAACACCACCAACAATGTCAGCCTAGAAATCCAACGCAGGATAACTCTTGCCAACAGGGGCCACTTCGGACTGAGTAGGCAACTTAGAAGTAAAGTCCTCTCTCAACAAACAAAAACCAAACTCTATAAGTCAGTCATAATTACCGTCCTGATATATGGTGCAGAGGCTTGGACGATGTCAACAACGGATGAGTCGACGTTGCGAGTTTTCGARTGAAAAGTTCTGCGAAAGATTTATGGTCCTTTGCGCGTTGGCCATGTCGAWTATCGCGTTCGATAGGATATTCGATAGTTCAGCGAATTAAAAGACAGCGGCTACGCTGGCTAGGTCATGTTGTCCGGATGGACGAAAACACTCCAGCTCCAATCAAGAAGAAGAAGAAGATATACGTATGAGCCTGCATACATATCGACGAATCCATTGAAAAATATTTTAGAATTGACAAATATTATAAATCGACTACAGCTATGTTACCACTTTATGTCAAACTTTTCCCTTCTAGCAATATATCAGAAATTGTTCATGGTATGATTTTTAGCTTTTGCCATCGCCGCGAAGGCCATCGCATGCTCGGGGAGACGACACGATTTGCTTTAATGAATGGAGCGAATTTCCGGTTGAAAGTGCGCTTGCGTTGGTGAATGAAAAAGTTGTTGTTGTGTATTTATCTAAATATTTGGGAACCGACTATTTAGCCTATTTACTTGTGACGCTGCTGATGCTACTTGAAACGATTTTTGTTTTTGTATAACAATGTTTGTAATTTTTACAGGTGACATATCTATATGTGTACGCATATCTGTATGTATTTATGTACAAGCTATTGTTGATAAGTGATAATATGATTTGAAGTCGCGAAAGCGTACATAAACACATATGATCATGATACATGTGAATATAAGTTTTGAATGATAAAATATTCGATTTATGTACATTTATCTATGTAATATATTAAATTTTGTAATATATTAAGATGGTCTGTTATATACTTACATATGTATGTATATAATGAAGTATACACACAAGCATGAATATATCAAATACAAGATATAATTGCAARAATAGGGATTATTTTCACATTATCTACAAATATTGATTTAAAAGAGTGAATAAATTAAAATGTATTCAATTGCACCTGTATTCATAAATATTCACAACTCGATTTCATATGAATACASATGTTTGCACATAAACCTATAAAGATATAAGCAAAAGAGCTAACATACTATGTCTGTAACAGTAATATTATATATAGTTCTGAGCATAATTTTTATTCAATGCTCAGCTCTGTTCAAGCGCAACTGTTAAAATTTCTAGTGCCAAACAGGCAGTGTTGAAACTCCCTCATCTCGACCGAGTTTGCCAAAAATAATTTTACGTTGTCCGCGCTGTGAACCTTCTCTATGATAAACGTTCTCTGGTATAAATATACCATCTCTGGTACATTTCTGAGCAATTTTCATTGAATTCTCAGCTCTGTTTACTCATTTCTGTTAAAATTTATCCTTCTGAGTTTGCTGTGGTGAAATACGCTCATCACATTTTGTGAAAGTGTCCATACTCGACAAACAAATGCGTTCGCTCGGTATGTGTGCGTATGCGGTTTACTAGTGTATGGGCTTGTGGGCGCACCGATCCATTTTCGCGAAAATGTTTGATTTTTTACGATCGGTGTGCGCACATGTATGTCGTGTGCGCACAAAGTTTCATTCCTCTCGTGTCGCCGAACAGTGAAGATCGCGGACGAACAATGGCAAGTGTTAGGGTTTGAGCCCGCTTTACAGGCTTCAAAAAATCGRTTTTTTTTTGGAGGGAAATAAATAATTGATTCAAGTGAARTTTCTTAGCTTTATAGTTATATATTTGGACATCTTTCACAAAATTTTTAGATACGAAATCTTTGATATTCTGCCTTTGGGAAGCAATTGTCTAGTGCATCTCGCATGTGCATTTTTCGGATGGTGGGAAGGATGCAAGTCGCAGTTTCTATCAGAAACAAAAAATTCTAAGAGATTCGTATTCTTTTATAACTTATCTTTGAGTTATACTAGGAAAATTCCAAAAGCTAAAGTGTAAAATTTAAAAAAAAATTTAAAAATTTAAAAAAGTGTTTTTTTTTTACTTAAGTTGTTTAGAAATATGTAAAATTTTTTATTTTCTTATTTTATGTATTATAGTTTAAATARAAGATAMTTTAATGTCAAAGATAATAAAAACATATTCCATGCACATTTACTCGCCAATTAAGAAAAATCGTAAAAATGAAAAACCGAGAAATCGCGCATCAAAGTTTTCGCTTTTCGCAAAAGGGCTCATTTATCTGCTAAACGCTCGGTGACTATTTCCCTTCTATCTTCGATAACATTTCGAATTCCCATCTATAACTTTGGAGACATATTCTTAGATAATTTTTAAGAGATTTAAGCAAAAAACAAAAAAAAATCGATTGTTTGAAGCTTCTAAAGAAGGCTACCCCATTAATAAAGACTTCGTATCAGAATTGATTGCCCTAATAAAAAATTAATCAGCAATTTGGCAAACGAGAAGTGATAAATATAAAAATAAAATTGAGAAAAATGAAAGTTGGAACAACTTATTAATGAAATACAAAAAATTAGWTAAAAGTGCTACATTGCATATAATTTATATACATACATATGTACATAATATATATATATGTTCTATATATTTTATATCAAAGCACACAACCATGTACCTACAAATTTCATGATGAATTCCTAAAATCTTTGGAAATATGTACTATAAAGCCAAGCATGCTTATTACCTAAATATTTAATTAATGTTTGTTTAATAAGTTATATATATATTTACATATTTATTTGCTGGGCATTGTTTGATGACATACATTTGTATTAAAAAATCAAGCGGTCGCGCGTATTCACGTACATACGTATAATATTAGGTTGTCAAAAAAGTCTTGCTGTATTTGTGCGATATTTTTATTGAATTTTCAATTGTTCTTACAATTTTGTTTTGATGACTCATGAACAACTCTTGACCGGTGCTACGGCTGCTACTATGCCGGTCTCTTTCGACCAATTCAGCGATTTTATCGCAATTTTCGACGATAGGCCTTTCGGAGCGTGGCGCATAATCGACCCCTTCTACACCAGAACGAAAACGTTCAAACCATCGTTGTGAAGTGGAAATGGAAACTGTATCGGGCGGCTTGAGATGCATTTTTGCCTTTATCGTAGTAGTATTGTAAAATATGCCGTATTTTCTCTTTATTGTGCTCCATGTTTGCGACGCTATAACTCACGAACAACTTAGAGGAAAAAACAATCAATCAAACACGTGTTAGCGCACGAAATCAACTTTCCAAAAAGGCATAGCATGATCCGATGCGACGAATAAAACTAGAAATAAGCGCTCTCAGCGCCAACTAGCGAAAATACCGCAAGACTTCTTTGACAGCCTATATTTGTAAAATCTACACCAGTGGTCGGCATTTCTTAGCACAATTGTGCAAACTAACTTCACACCTACACTTACGCTCTATTCAGCCGATGTCGAGCCAGCAATGAATTAACATCACACAAGACTATAGCGCAAAACCAAATATGCCCTGCGAGAAATATTTTATGATTCTAAATGCCTTTGGAGCCATGCAATGGCTCCTATGTTCCAAGTCTTGCTCGATTACGATTCGTTTGGCGCCGCGATTTAAGGGTATAATCTGAAAGAGGATAATCTCTTGATTAAAAAATGTGCACACATATACCCTTCTCAGACTTACGGTTTACGAGTTATTTGTATTTAAAGTTCCTCAATTTTATATGCAATTTTTTATTTATTTATTTTTATTTACATGTCATGACAAATACCAGTGTTGCCACATATTTTGTTTTGTTCATATTTTTTKTGTGTCGAAAAACTTTGTGCACTTGCGGCCTTCGGCCGCGCTTCAAAAAAACTAACCCTGGTTGATCCAACACCAGGGTGATCATAGTTCTTTTGTGTCGAACTATTTCCTGTACTGGCGGCCTTTGGCCGCGCTTCAAAAAAAAATAACCCTGGTCGGTCCAACACCGGGGTGTTCATAGTTCTTTTTGGTCAAACTACTTTCTGCACTGGCGGCCTTCGGCCGCGCTTCAAAAAAAATAACCCTGGTTGGTCCAACACCGGGGTGTTCATAGTTCTTTTTGGTCGAACAACTTTCTGTTCTGGCGGCCTTCGGCCGCTTTTCAAACAAAATAACCCTCATCGATCGAAAACCTATAGTAATCAAAAGGATAGAAATACTTAAAAACTTTGCATTCTATAAATTTTTCCTATTTATTATAGTGTTTTTACATATATACATATATATTGTAAATCCTAAGTAAATTTTAATTTACAAACTCCTTAAAATGAGATTCAGGATCGCTGATGTCTCCCGCGTCATTTTCATCATCAGTAGATATATTATCCACCAAATCTTGTATGGTTTCGTAATGCAACCGTTTCTTTTGAGGAACAATATCCGTTAAATCCTCGAACTCTATTGTCGGCACTTCTAATTCTTTTAATTCTATTCTTTCCGGAAGCCTTCCGTCTACATAGCCAGGATAAACTTGTTTTATGTCGAGTATAAGTTGCATTATCTGCTGGCCAAGGTCATCTTTGTATTTCTTTTCTACAAAATTTTGACGATAGTCGTATAGCGCCATATATTGTTGTAATAGTTTTGGGCTTCGACGACTTTTAATCGCACTTTTGAACCAACGATTTTGACATTCGAGGTCATTGATTGTATTGTCAGCGTTTCCTTTCTCCACATACTCACCAATGCTGTGTTTGGTGGTTAAACATATAGCACCGTCACCGAAGAGTTTACTTAAGCCATGGTATTGCTTTCCACCATCAGTACAAATTCGGGATGTACCGGGATGTACAAACCTTTTAATCAAATGCCACAAATCTGCCTTGCTTTTTCCGTTTACGGGGAAAAAGCGACAGATTTTGTCTTCTTTATACAAAAGCCCCAATACAGTCATTGTCATTTGTCCAGTAACGCGTCCACTGTTATATTTTCGTTTCGTTAAACAGGTTTCATCGATTTGAACTGTTTTGTCCTCTCCCCCGAGTAAAAACTCTGCGTTTGAACATATAACCTCAGCAATTTCACTTAATTAAGTGTAATAATCCACAACAATGTTGCAACTCAAYATCGGTTCCTCTTTCTGCTTACGCCAGTTGGTTAATTGGGCATGCACCGTCGTCACGTTCGTTTTGCTCACAAAACAGCAAATTATTGCTAAAATTTCTTTCGGAGTCAAATGACACTGACACCCATCCAAAAATGTACCTTGAGCTGGACTTATGCTCTGCCTCCAATGCTTCGCTGCTTTTTTTTTTTTTTTGTTGGCTTTGAATCGCACCTCCAAATCCATCCTAATTTTGATTTTTTATTTTCTTATGGTCTCATCTTCTGTGCGCATTTCTCACATAATGAAGGAATGGAATCCCTTGTTGGAATTAATCCCACTTCCTCAAAAAACTACAACGATTGCTCATCGGTTTGTACAAGTCTTCCAAAGGTTGAAAAAATTGAAAAATTCTCCAATTTTTAATTTAAATCCGGATGAGGCATTTTCGGAAATCGGAAAAAATTTATGGATATCTCAAATACTTAATTCGCTTCGCTTCAGTTCAATATAAAATAATCACCGTTAAGAATTCAAACGGATTATAAAAATCTAACGGAAAATTTTCTTTGAATATTTATTTTATATTCAGACTTTTGAATTGTCAAATATGAAATAGAAAAATTTTTAATTATATTATCAGGACACAAAGTATGGCAACACTGCTA
>NW_017537050.1:32308-34114 GCF_001853355.1 Bactrocera latifrons
TGTCTTTTAATTCGCTGAACTATGTCAATGTCGTCGTATATCTCGTACAGCTCATCGTTCCATCGAATGCGATATTCGCCGTGGCCAACGCGCAAAAAACCATAAATATGTGCAGTGTAATTAAATATATATTAAGTGAAAAATGTGTGAAAAGTGGGTGGGTGAAATAACGAGGATTGTTTTTGCAAATTTTTGAACTTTAAACATAAATATCTCCTAAACTATGAGTCTGAGGAGGATATGTGTGTATAAATTTTTTAATCCTGAGGACCTCCTCTATCCATCCGTATCATCAAATCGCGGCGCCAAAAGAATCGTAATATTGCCCAAGTCTTTTAAAAATAATTTGGATGATTCTTTCTACCCTAAATTGAAAAAAAAAATCATTTAAATGCTTATCATTTTTCCCTCTACTTCCTCTTTATAATTTATTTGTTCAAAACAACGCAATAAAATTTCTTCAACCCATTTAAAAAATATTATTTTAATAAGAAATTGTCATAAAAAGATTGATATAGATAAATTCATTAAAGATATAACATTCAACAATTATTTTAAGCTATATTAATATTATATATCTAAATTATTTCGAGAAACTGCAGAACTTCTGGTTTATCTGTTTATTATTTGCTCTGGGATTTGAATAATCATTTATTTATATGTAGCTTTTAGTTTTATTGAAGATTTTCATATATTTTTGCTCTAACGTAGTGGAAACATATTTAATTTTGAAATTTTATTGAACAAGAATTTTTTTGCTTATAAAATTTTACTGGTGTAGATCAATGGTCGGCATGAGAGGATCTGTCACCATGTTGGTGAGCACGAAAAACAGTAGCCCAGTGAAAAATTGGAATTAAAATTAAGCAAAAAAATATATTTTTTTTCTTTAAAAAGACATTTTTGTTCTTTTTCATCTAAATAATTTATAGTCTAATGAAAATTAACAAAATGTATTTTAAGGATATATTCCCTACTATCTTTAAAAGACGTAGGTTTGATAAGATATATAATATATGTACATACATATTTATTTACASGTCTTTAAAAGTTTTGATAACATGTCAAAAGACTAAGCGGTTGCACATATTCACGTACATATGTATGTCATTATGTGTGCACGTAAACAAAAAGAACCATACGCATAATATTTGTAAATTTGTCTACCCACAACTTTGTATGAAAAGGTGTACGCTTAGTACTTCATGGGAAATCTTCGTTTCACGGGCAACCAATGGCTGAAGTTCAAGTTTTTTCAAAGAGTCAATGTGTCGAAGGGCTAACGTGTCAACAAAGCATCACAACATTGTGTTGTTGGTAGAAAATCCGAGTTGTGCCGAAAACACAAACGAAAGATCGCCAATTGTCACTGCTTCCCTTGCCGCTGTAGCAGCCTCGAGAACAAACCAGCGTAGATATGTATGTTTCTGTATAWGCTTGCATACATATCGACGCAGAATGTTGCAAGCCGGGAAAAATATTTTTTACATTCCTTGACAAATACAGTCAAACCCAGTTATGTGCGACAATCAAAGATACAGATGTTTGTGGTTTGTAAAAAAAAAAAATTTAATATGACACATAAACGAGTGCGAATACTTAAGCGAGTGGTACTTAAAACAATAATTAGTATTTCATAAAACAAACCGTGAGATGCAGCATGACATGGGCAGTTAAGTGGGATGATTTTCATTTAAGCGGAATGTTGCTTAACCGGGATGCACTGTACACATAAATCAGAGGAATACTGAATGTTTTATTTGGTGCATTTCTTGACTTGAATATCGACAAAAAAACTACGTTGTC
>NW_017537050.1:34494-41412 GCF_001853355.1 Bactrocera latifrons
TTCGGCAATGTCGTACACATATGCATGTACATATAGAGCAGTGCGTGCACACTTTTTACTGATAAATGATAATATTACGATTTGAATTTGAATTGTACTTACATAAGTATGTAATTATGCGCTAATATGTAGATGCGTACGAAAATTAAATGATAAAATATATTATTATAATGTATTAAGTTTTTATGATATGATAGTATCTCGTATACGTATRCATATGTACTATAACATATTTACAAACATATTCGTATATGAAATTTTAATATATATTCTCAAACATAAGAAATATTTAAAAAGTAGCTCTTAATTGCACATTAACTACAAATGTTACTTTGAAAATAACATAATTTAGTGATGAAATTATCAATTTTATCGTATAAAATTATATACAAAACTCCAACATACGTCTGTAATAGCAATGCATGTTTCTGAGCATAATTTTCATTGAATGCTCTGCTCTGTTCACGCGCCTCTGTTAAAGTTTTTCTTCTTAGCTAGCTGTGGTGAAACACACTCATCGCATTTTGTTAGCTTCTGATAGTTTACACGCCTGTCTGTTGTTGGACCTACTCTATAAATTTACGTTCTCTGACCACTGTTTTTGTCACTATATTTTGTTCTGTTTGTTTTTTTTCTTTGTGAGATTTTAGATTTCTTTAAAATCCAATAGTTCCTTTCTGTAGGGCTCGAAGGACCATAATTAAATGTATACCCAATGTATTGGGAAGCATGCACTACTTTCTTAATGAAAATGAAAATGTCTTTATACACTTTGGTTTTTTAACAACTTTATTTATAACATAAAATTATATTTTAAAAAGTTTGTTTATTTATATAAATATCGACGGGATGGGCGGCGAGAGTACAATTCGGATAATGATTTGCCGGTGCTGGCGATTGAGTTGCCGTGGATTGAGGTCAAGTTGGATAATCGCGGTATAATAGCGAGATATAAATGGATGTGTATATAAAAACGACTATTATCTAATCTCTTATTTATGTGAAGTGGTGAACAGGCTCGATGCGATGCTGTGGTATGTGGTTCTGTGTGGTGATGTAAGGGTGTAGTGTCATCGGATGTGCTTTATTGTGCAGTATTTTGGTTGGCTGCCCCAGTTTTTCTAGGGTAGACTGGGGGAGACTTACCTCATTTAAACTTCTTCATAGCAAATCTATTGCCGTGGATATGTGGCCGCTGGCGATACAGCTTAAGTAACCGTTGTGCCAGTCTGTGGTAGCAGACTTATCTATCACCGATCTTTGGACCGATAGCCTAGTTCGCTTCCGCCCATTATTGATTTCTATTTTGAGTTTTCATCAAATGAGGAGGTCATCACCGAAACTGAGGCCTTATTTGAAACAAAGCATTGCAAAAATGATAAAGAAATGGTAGAGTGACGCTATAATCGGTGTATCCCCATTGAAGGGAAATATGTTAAATTAAAAAAAAATATGCATTTTAGTATTTCTAATCAAACTTCAACTTATTTTTATACTCTCGCAACAATGTTGCTAAAGAGAGTATTATAGTTCTGTTCACATAACGGTTGTTTGTAAGTCCTAAATCTAAAAGAGTCAGATTAACCCTATATCTATATGTACCAAAATGATCAGGGTGACGAGTAGAGTTGAAATCCAGATGTCTGTCTGTCCGTCCGTCCGTTTGTCCGTCTGTCCGTCCGTCCATGCAAGCTGTAACTTGAGTAAAAATTGATCATGATGAAACTTGATACTCGTATTTCTTGGCTCCATAAGAAGGTTAAGTTCGAAGATGGGCAAAATCGGCTCACTGCCACGCCCACAAAATGGCGAAAACCGAAAACTTATAAGGTGTCATAACTAAGCCATAAATAAAAATATTAAAGTGAAATTTTTCAAAAAGGATCGCCTTAGGGAGGGGCATATTTGGCCCTAATTTTTTGGAAAAGTGGGCGTGGCCCCGCCCCCTACTAAGTTTTTTGTACATATCTCGGAAACTGCTACAGCTATGTCAACTAAACTCTATAGAGTCGTTTCCTTCAGTCAGTATATGAAATACAGCTCCAAAATGGAAGAAATCGGATAATAACCACGCCCACCAAACATAGAAAGGTTATGTTGAAAATCACTAAAAGTGTGTTAACCGACTAACGAAAAACGTCCAAAACACTAAATTTTACGGAAGAAATGGCAGAAGGAAGCTGCACCCAGGCTTTTTTTAAAAATTGAAAATGGGCGTGGCGACGCCCACTTATGGACCAAAAACCATATCTCAGAACTACTCTACCGATTTCAATAAAATTCGGTATGTAATATTTTCTTTACACCCTGATGACATGTACGAAATATGGGTGAAATCGGTTCACAACCACGCCTTCTTCCAATATAACGCTATTTTGAATTCCATCTGATGCCTTCCCTGTATAGTATATACATTAGGAACCAATGATGATAGCGGAATAAAACTTTACACAAATACGGTATTTGAGCTGAGGTATCCCTTGTGGAAAAATTGTCGTGGTCGGACTATAACTTTTCAATGCAATTAAAATAAATGAAAATACAATTCAATACTCAAAGTACCCAAATTGATCTAATCTAATTAATTTACAGCAAAATAAAAAAATATGTAAATGACGGATAATAAAATCTCGATTATCACTTTATCATGCGAGAGTATAAAATGTTCGGTGACACCCGAACTTAGCCCTTTCTTACTTGTTTTTTGTATATTTCATATATATTTTAGTCGAAATTTGTTTACAACTTTTCCGCTAGAGGCATTATTCCTTTAGTGATTTCTGATCTTTCCTTTTGTCGGCAAAAAACTGTGTCATTCACAGGGTTCTAGCGTTGTCCTGTTATAGTTCTTTCTGTTGATCGGTTCTTGCCGTTTTTTTCGATTGTTTTCGTTTGTTTGCTTCAATCGCTTCTGTTGTTGATAGTAAAATGTAGAATCAATCGTTTGAACAGGCTTGAGACAGTAGAGTAGTCAATGCCACWAAATATTCAGCATAACCTCTCAAGTCGTCAATCCTGGCTTTGCGACCATTTCTTGTGCTTCACCACTGTGATCGTTTTCGCACATTATTGTTTTGTTTGATCCACTTTTCGTCTCCTGTTACCATTCGCTTCAGAAATTATTCGATATCATTTGGTTTCAGTAAAGAATCGTAGATGTTAATCGTTACATTAATTTTTTCACAGACAATTCATGTGTTATCCAAACATCGAGCTTCTTTTTGCAGCCAGCCATTTTTAATGGTTCAAAACCATTTGATGATGAATGTTTAGTTCCTTAGCTATGTCATGGCTGCTTATGTGATATTCCTGGTCATAATTCATAATTGCATCGACTTTTTCAACGATAGGTCGATCAGAGCGTGGTGCATCTTTCACATCGAATTTTCCAGAATATTGTTGAGCTACACGAACTAATACAGGAACGTCTCCGTGAACTTCACAAATTTCATTGGTGGCATGCGTGACATTCTTTCCTATTTTATACAAAAATTTCAAATATAGCTATAACGCATTTTTTTATTATTTACAGCTTTTGAACAGCTGTAACTTTTTTTCAACTTCCCCGAATGTAGTTTTTGTTAAATGAAGATTTAAATCTCACCTTTTAAAAACTATATGGTATGACACAATGTGATTATTAGCACAGGAGATATACGACTGCAACGACATCTATTGACAAAATACGAAAAAACTTTTTCGACTACCCAATATTATGGTAGGCTGAGAACTTTTCATTTCACCTGTTATACATACATAAAAATGCTTGAAGATATTTTTTCTAGTATACCAATACTTTCTAACTTTTTAATACAAAGTTTTACCGACGTTTAAAACTATTCTCCCCGATGATTGCTAATAATTGAAAAAATTTGCCCGGCTTTTATCCAGGCAAATTGCGCGATTTACTAACTGTTAAACCTGAATGCTTGAAGTGTACTTTATAGTATTTATGCAAATAGTCATTGCAGATTTTTGTATGTTTACGCTTCTACTTCGAAAATAGCAATAGTATACGAACAGATATTTATTATTTATTGAAAATAATAATATACTATAATTACACCTTTACAATACAAAAAATATCAGCTTTCGTGACTAAGGAAATCAGCTAAATAACATATTAAGTAAATCAGGTACTAATTGTTTTACATTATCACGCTTCAAAATAGATGTTTACAATTCTGTAATGTTAGGGTTTTTTAATTCTAGTCCGACATTTTCAAATGTTTTCTATTAGATGTTGAATTGATGAGATTCGTCAACTTGCTATACGGGCAGTATGTTGAGTCTGTGTGTGTTAATGAGTTAATCTGGTCCCAGCAAAACTTGCGTGACCGAAACTCCAATACTTTTACACAATTTTTGCTTGTCACTAACACTCCCACACAAATCTTTGAAATGAGTAAGAAGTCAATCTATTGTGTCTTTTGTTTGTTTTTTATTATAAGCTCTTCACTCAACAGATGTTAATCAAAAATAAAACAAAAGAAGACAAACAAATTTTTTAGCTGTTACCGCTTATTGAAAACGATGGATGTGAAAGCGTACAGTGAATTTGACGTTTGCTTGTTCGTTGTGACAAATTAAATTCGAAGAAAAAAAAWTYSGKTWMMAAMSSSKYSRWKAATTAGAATTGTAAAAATTTGTGCTTGTGCATATTTACGCAAAATTACATGAAATAAATATTTAAATCTATTTTAATTGTGTTTCTTTAATTTCTTTTTTGTGTCTACAAGTATGTCTACAAGTGAAATTTGGAAAAAGGGTGAGTATAGAAAATAACAAATATGAAGAAAAATACATTTAGTGCATATATGAGACGGGAAAAAAGGCTTTTAATCTTAAATCTAAATTTGTGAAAATTTGTGAAAAATTATGTAAATTTTGATTGTGAGCCTGATGTGGAGAGATGCAGTTCACTAAGCTCCCTTGATTTTTCTTCAAATTGTAGTGATCGCTATGTTAGGGATAGGAATAATAGTGATAGCGAAATTTTAAAAGTGATAGAAAATAATTCATTTAGTTTAGAATTAAAAGCTTGGACTTTGAGAAATAGGGTGCCCCATAATACAGTAACCGATCTTCTGCTAACGTTGCGAAAAATAGGTTACACAGATTTACCTCTAACGGCTAAAAGTCTCCTAGGTACCAGCCGAAAAAGAGTAAATATTCAAATGATTCCAAGTGGATCTTTTTTATATAGAGGAATTCAAAATCATTTTGAGAAAAATTAATTTCCTCAATTTGAAAATGAAAATAATATTGTGCTTGATGTGGGAATAGATGGCCTGAAATTATTCAAGAATTCCAATAAAGTATTGTGGCCTATTCTAGCATCCATAGTTAATTTTCCAAACGAATTGCCATTTAAAGTTGCGTGCTTTTCTGGAATAGAAAAACCTTGGAGCATTAATGATTTTTTAAAAAAATTTTGTGAAGAAGTAAGTTATTTAAAAAAAAAAAGGTCTTCAGGTTTGTACGTATCCTGTAAAGAAGAAATTTGATATTCGTTTGTTTTGCTGCGATGCTCCCGCTCGAGCTTTTGTTACAGGTGTGCAGTCGCACACTGGAAAAAGTAGTTGTTCTAAMTGTGATCAAGTGGGTGAATACAAAGAAAGGAGAGTTTGTTTTTCAAAACAAATAAAACATTTAAGAACTGACCAATCTTTTAAAAATAGAAGTGACAGATCACATCACATTAATCCTTTCAAATTTAGAGAAAGCATTTTAGAGTCAGGAAATTTCAAAATGGTTTCCCAATTTCCTTTAGACTTAATGCACCTTATAGATCTTGGTGTATGTAAAAAGTTGCTTCAATTGCTGATTAAAAATGGCAATATAAACGTWACCAAAGTTAACGAAAAAATAACATTTCTTTCCAATTTAGTTCCATCAAAGTTCGGTCGAATATGTAGAAGTTTAGATGAAATCAGAAATTGGAAATCGACAGAGTTTAGGTAGTTCTTATTGTATATAGGTATATTTGTCGTAAAGGATTGCATTGGTGACGACCATTACTACCATTTCCTCTTATTGCACGCAGGTTACGGCTACTATCATGCAAGAAGTCTTATAGCAMTGAAGCCAATGTGGCCCAACAAATCTTGGAAGAATTCGTTGTTTTGTTTGGAAATATATACGATGACCATTTAGTTAGTTACAACATACATGGTTTACTCCATTTAACTGACTGTACCAAGCAATATTGTCCTCTAGACAACTTTTCCGCTTACAAGTTTGAAAATCACATGCAATATTTAAAAAAACTTATAAATAAGCCCAATAAAATCCTGCAGCAATAACATTTAAGGCTAGAAGAAAGAAATATTCCAGATCTTACTTGCAATAAAATATCCAAAATTAATTCGTTTATTATAGATTTTAAAAAAGAAAAAGACTCCTATTGTTTTATTCAAAAATTARGCCCCATAAAAGTTACAGGCATGACAGAGGAATCTGGTATCGCAACTTTATCGGCACATTGTTTCTTGGCTGTAGAAAACTACTTTCAAGAACCATTGGAATCATCATCTGGTTTAGTATTTTGTTGGGAGATAAATTGGACCCACATTTTTTTAAAATAGAAGAAGATGATATAATTTATAAATATTTTTCTATTCAAATTGAGGGCAAGTTTCTTCTAATTCCGATTCTACATCATCTATTTCATGAATTTTCAAATTAGTATTTTTCACTGTAATGAATTTTGATGCTGCCCAATTTTTATTTCTCAATCAGATGGATTCACCAGCGCTTTTTGATGACACCTATTTGGAGGAATGCTTAACAACGTCTTCGACTCCCGTAAAAAGCATATGTAAAATTGTCATTTTAGTTTTCAATTTATTTTTACGCATTTGTTATTGTAGAACAATTGACATTTAAACGGAAGAAATTCAACATTTCTGGTTGCTA
>NW_017537050.1:42037-49065 GCF_001853355.1 Bactrocera latifrons
AGGTGGGCGTGGTTATTAGCCGATTTCTTCCATTTTTGAACTGTATATGGAAATGCCTAAAAGAAACGACTCTATACAGTTTGGTTGACGTAGGAACCAATGATGATAGCGTAATAAAACTTTACACAAATACGATATTTGAGCTGAGGTATCCCTTGTGGAAAAATTGTCGTGATCGGACTATAACTTTTCATTACAATTAAAATAAATGAAAATACAATTCAATACTCAAAGTACACAAATTGATCTAATCTAATTAATTTTACAGCAAAATAAAAAAATATGTAAATGACGGATAATGAAATTTTTATTATCACTTTATCATGCGAGAGTATGAAATGTTCGTTGTCATCCGAAATTAGCCCTTCCTTACTTCTGTTAATGATAGTTATAACTTTTAACGGAGATGTAGTCGGCAGCTTGGTTTTGGAGTGTGCGTCAGTATTTCTTTTTAATAACCAAATTGCATACATACTCGTATATATGAAGGAGCAATAGCGTTAAGTAGGTACTTAGTACATTCAGAGAATGTAAAGTATAGAGAAGGTGCAGGTTCGATGTCGAACATTTGTTAGATTCAAAGTAGGGAATACGCGGCATTTGTTAACATTGTAGGTCGAAATTCACCTCACAATTTTAACATTGTTTACATTTCTCCACATACTCAAAAAAGAAGTAGTAGTAGTTTTAGTATTAGTTATTTTTATTAGTTTTAGTATTTATTAATGTAGTAAGTAGTATGTACACGTAAGCCAAGCTTTGAAAAACTGGTGAAAAAGACCTAATCTTTATTGATTAGGTTGTGTGAGAATTTGTGGTTGTGGGTAGACAAATTCTGAGAATCGTGTTTTATTATAATTATATTCTCTTATATGTATATATCTAATAAAATGAATTTTCTTTTTATTTTTTATTTCAGTTTTTGATTAATTTCCTGCTTGCAAATAGAAGTACAAGCCACTTCAACGTCTCTTTAATAAAAATTCTCACTTTAAAATGCACAATCATTTAACGTAATTTTTATTAAGTTCTTATAAAAAATAGTAATATAAAATTTATATTAACTTATATTAATTAACGGACGACGAAGTTACGGGGGCGGTAGATATAAGTTGCATCCCGGACCGCTGAGTTAACGAAAAAAGGTATTTACGTGGCGCTGCCTATGTAGTGTGTGTGTCGAAGTGTGTCGAACGAATACATTGTATAAACCTACAAGTAACCAATCCTTCATTTTTCACTAACACATACGCAAAAATCTACTACAAATTAGACACTTGGTACGGGTTGCCCCTAAATATTCTACTACAAATTAGACACTTGGTTCGGGTTGCCCCCAAATATTCTGCTACTAATTAGTCACTTTGTACGGGTTGCCCCCAAATATTCTACTACTAAAACGTTCAAATGCCTCAAATTTGCTATAGTGTGTTGCCGTGTTAAATCACTCCCCTTTCACTCAGCTTCAATTGAAATCTGCTATACGTAAATTAAAAAAAGCGCTTAAACGCGAGGAAGAATTCAAAACTGAAATGTGTGTTAAGAAGCTGTGTCCAAATTCAAGCAAACGAAATTCCCTCTGGAAAGCCCAAAAGTCCATAAAGCCATCAAATGACTCCAACATGCCTGTACGAGGCATGGGTGCAAATTGGCCTCGAAGCGACGACGAAAAGGCTAATTGTTTTGAAAATCAACTAGAATAGGTATTTCAACCTAATTTCCCAAAGAACAACTTTAAGCTGTCCAGCTCACTCAACAGAGCTCAAGAGTCACTCGAGCCTTTTAGAATCCGCGAATAGCCGAGTCGTTTCTTTTTTTCGCAAGGTGGTGCCAATTGGAGATCCCAAGAGGAGTGGAGGTCTTCCTCTACCTACCCGGCGGGTACTGCTTCGAATACTCTAAGAGCTGAAGTATTTTCGTCCATTCGGACGACATGACCTAGCGATCATAGCCGCTGTCCTTTAATTCTCTGAAATATGCCAATGTCGTCGTTTATCTTACACAGCTCATCGTTCCATCGAAAGCGATATTCGCCGTGGCCAACATGCAAAGGACCATAAATCCATAAATCTTTCAATGTCGACTCATCAGTTGTGGTCATCGTCCAAGCCTCTGCACCACATAGCAGGACGAGAATTATGAGTGACGTATAGAGTTTGGTTTCTGTTCGTCGAGAGAGGACTTTCCTTCTCTTATGCTGACGTTTTTGTTCGTGTTGATGCTGGATCCAAGGTAGACAAAATTATTTACGACTTCGAAGTTATGACTATAAATAGTGACATGGTACCTAGTTACGAGCGCGAAGACTATTTGTTTGATAAMAGAAATTATGTCGTCTTTCCATCGTTCTCCACCAGACCCATTTGCTTCGCTGCCTTATCCATTCTGGAGAAAGCAGAAGTAATGGCTGTTAAGGCCAATGATGTCAATATCATCAGCATACGCCAACAGCTGTACACTCTTACAGAAGATTGTACATTCTCGGTTTAGTTCTGCAGCTCGAAATATTTTCTACAGAAGTCGGTTGAAGAAGCCGCACAATGGAAAGTCACTTTGTTTGAAACTTCGTTTGGTATAGAACGGCTCGAGGGGGTCATTCCCGATCCTTTTTGGTGTTGCTCAACGTCAGCTTACACAGCTGTATTAGTTTTGCGGGGATACAAAATTCAGACATCGCGGTATAAAGGCAGCTCCTTTTCGTGCTGTCGAAAATAGCTTGGAAATCAATAAAGAGGTGGTCTGTATCGATTCTCCTTTCAAAAGTATTTTGCAAAATTTGGCGCATAGTGAATATCTGGTCAGTTGTTGATTTGCCAGGTCTAAGGCCACACTGATAAGGTCCAATCAGTTGATGGTGGGCCTTAATCTTTCACACAATACGCTCGATAGAACCATATATGCGATGTTGGGAAAGCTTATCTCACGGCGATTGACTCAGATTGTGGGGCCGCACTTTTTGTGGATTGGGCAGAGATCACTTAAATTGCAATTGCATGCATTTTACACAGAAGCGGATGCATGATCCTTATCAGTTCTTCGCCGTCGTGTTTGAAAAGCTCGGCCGGTAATTCATCGGACCCCGAGGCTTTGTTGTTCTTCAGTCGAGTAATTACTATTCGAAATTTTTTATAGTCGGGCAATTTAACATCTGCTCATCGTCATCGATTAGGGAATCGGGTTCACCTTCTCATGGCGTTATGCAATCATTACCATTCAGTAGGCTGGAGAAGTGTAACCTCTTCAATTTTAGTATGTTCTCTTCATAGGTTACTTGATAGCCTCCGTAGATTCTACAAGAGTATGCTCCAATCTTTAAATCTTTTGTTATTCGCGGCATTTTTTCCAAGATTTTTCGAAGATTACCCCTGTCGTTCAGCTGTCAAGCACGGCATACTTACGCATTTTGGCCTTGGTTTTTTTTTTTTTTTTTTTTTTTTTTTTTTTTTTTTTTTTTTTTTTTTTTTTTTTTTTTTTTTTTTTTTTTTTTTTTTTTTTGTCGTCAAAAGTGGTTCGCTTCAACTTTCGGTATCTGACCCATCCCGCACGTGATGTGGTCGATCGTAACGTCGAGGTAGGCAGTCTGTTTTCTCTCCGCTGTGACACGACTCTCCTCGTCTTACCAGTTGTTCTTTCGCATTTTCCGCGTTTCGGTTGCAGCTGTACGGAAGTAGTTTAAAATGCTCAGTGGTACGGCATTTCTTATGACAGGAGAAAACCGTTCGGCTATCTGTTGTGATTGCAGTTGCTCAACGTCTAACCTTTCTTGTGTTTGTTGACGTGCGTTTTTTTGCTATACAGAGCCGGGTGCGAAGTTTGACTGCAGATAGTGGTCCGAGTCGATGTTAGGAACACTGGAGACGGAAGACACGTCTATCACAACATGACTGATATAATTATCGGCTTTTCGATCCGTAGACAGCCGGGAACTACCCGCCTCAATCCTTGGCCTGTCCATCACGTGTTGGGTCCCAAACTCAGCGCACAGCCCTGCTGAGGGGATGTTTTGCCTTCTCACTTTAGCTCGCCTTGGTCAAACACCGGAAGTCGTGGGCTTCTTGAGCTATATGTAAGTGAATCGTTTCTGGCCACTCCCAAGTGAATGGTAATCAGAGAACTTTCCTCATTTGCGTGAACTTCTACACATGACTCCATCCGCTTTTTAAGACTTCACCTTCTGAAATTTTTAGAATCATTAAAGAAGTTAACCCAGAATGTCACCAAGATATGATAATATTTACCCCAAAGTTGCCAAATGTTGCTGTAGAGGAGCTCTCTTTGCTCTTTAATGCAATTCTGAATCCCGGATACTACTTAATTTCTTGGAAAAAGTCGCCGATTATTTTGATAGACAAGCCTGATAAAGACTTAACACAGCCGCCTTCATATAAACCAATCAGTCTTTTACCCTGTCTTTCTAAAATATTTGAAAAAGTGTTACTATCAGAGATGTGTTCTTTCCTCTACGAAAATAATATAATACATACGCACCAATTCGGTTTTTGTGAAAAACATAGCACGATAGGGCAAGTAAATATTATATAATTACTAACGAGATAAGAAAAGCATTTCAACACAGAGAATACTGGTAAGCTATATTTCTAGATGTCACTCAGGCATTTGGTGAGGTGTAACATKAAGGCCTTTTATATAAAATTAAAAACTTTATATCTTTAGAATTTTATAAAACATTGGAATTTTATTTAAAAAAATATAAAATTTATGGTAAAATCTGAATATTTCATATCTGATGAACGACAAATAAGAGCTAGTATACCGCAGGACAGTATTTTAGGCCCAACTCTATACGTATTATATACAGCAGATCTTCCAACAGCTAGTAATATATTGACTTCATCTTTTGCGGATCACACAGCCTTATTAGCGGAGCACTTAAGTTCTGTCGAAGAATGGCTAGCCAACTGGCGTATAAATGTGAATGAACAAAAGTGTTAGCATGTTCATTTTCGTTTATACAGAAAATATTCTCGGCAATAAAAATGAACTATACATTAGTACCCCAAGCCAATGAAGTAACTTATCTTGGTATTCACCTAGATAGGAGACTTACGTGGAGTAAAGTAATTCGCATGAAGATAAGTGCTGCAAATTAGCTTTTAATTAAAAACTCCAAACTTAGCCTAGACAACAAAATGCTTTTATAGTATATAATGCGGTCATGAAACCGATTTGGAAGTATGGCATTCAACTGTGGGGTATGATCMCACAACTAATATTGATATAATACAAAGGTTTCAATCAAAAATGTTTAGAACAACCACATGTTCAGCATGGTACATGCGTAATGAAAATATCCATGAAGATCTTGATATTCCTATTGTAAAGAAAGAAGTAGAGAAAATATATAGCGGAACTAAGATATTACCATACCTTAAAATTATTTAATGAGAAGAATTTTGCAAATAAATTCAGTCTAATAMCTGACAACCGCACAGTGTCATTACTCGGCCTTTTATTAATTGTTTTCTTGCTGTAACTTCGCTTGTRCTTTTCGCTTTTTGTAAATTTGCGCGGTTATTAAAAAAGCTTTGTAGCGCCCCTACGGGGGCTCGAGTATTTCGCACATCATTTCGGAGTTTGGTGGTCAGTATTATACAGCATCGTTGAACATTATCGTCACTGGATTTTCACTATTGGACACACCAGCATTGCTCGCACACAGCACATCTACTGGCCGCCGTTACGTTTCGTTATTACCACTTCCTACTATCACCTGTGCATGTTTGTTGCATCTCATACATATTATATAAACATCATTGATAGCTTTTTGCGATAAATTAACTAATCATTTATTAATACCTAGCTCCTCACTAGAAGTTAACTATAATTATTCGAAATGATTTTGAAGCCACTAAAAAGCAGATAGAAGTCTTTGGACGAACTAAAACACGCACTATCAAAAAAATGTTACGCGTATTAAATATGTATATCATCTATGCAAGCTTACGACCAGGTGGAAAGGTTCTTTTAGAGGCTGAATACAAATGCCGTTTAGACATCTTTGATTCATATTTTCCAGATTCTCTGAATTCAAACTGACATCGAAAGATTGGATGCTGACGACGGAGGACGCGCTGGCCTAGAAGAACTTTACATGACAACTAAAYTGGTTATCCAATCGCCGATTCAATTTAGGATATAATTTGCGTGGTACAATCAAGTTAAAAAGTTCCATCACTTAAGCTTCCTATGTYTGATGGCAAGTGTTGGAATTAACAGAACGTTATTACCTCGTTTAGGGAAATAATTGATCACGATCTCAATTTAACAAATATTGAAAAATTCAACCCTTTTCCGAAATTGTCTCCAAGGTCAAGCCTTTGAAACTGTAAATGCGTTTCAGGTAACAAATGAAAACTACCCAAAGGCATTATAATGATTGCAGGAACGGTATGACAACAAAACACTTATTTTGGAAGGAATAAATTCAATATTTGACAGCAAAATTTTACTATTTGAAATCAAAAGGCAAACTTTAATTGATAAAGCTTTTGCTGTTTATGGCTCTTTAACACAACTATGTAGTGACAGCCAAGTTTTTCAAGCTATGCTAATTTACTTAATCTTGCAGAAGTCTGATGAACAGACCAACAAAAGGTGGAAGAAGTCTCTAGACTTCAGAACGCTACCGTATGTGGGAAACAGTTTTGGAAAGAACCTGTCAATATTTGGAGTTACTCGATAACACGCCTGGTAGTACTTCGCCAGTTCAAGGTGTTAACAAACAGTCAACCAAAAGGTTACACATTCTCCTGCTCGAAAATATCGTGCAAATTCTGTTTTAATAACAACCACAAGATTTTTACTTGTGAACGATTTAAATCAATTGCCTATCAAAGGGACATAATGTAACCAATTGTTCGTCATCACAAAGGTGCAAAGTTTGTGCACGAAGACACCATAGTTTGCTCCACCGCGGCTCAACATCAGGTCAATAAACAGCTACCCAACTATTTACAGGAGGCATCCGTACATACAGACATGTATAGATCATCTCTGGATAATGTAAT
>NW_017537050.1:53720-83894 GCF_001853355.1 Bactrocera latifrons
GGATCATTGTGAACCAGACTCTCAAACAAACTTATAAAATTTTTAAATTCGAAATATTCTCCCTTGAACTTCGGCAAATTCATTTTTGGGAGCCTTGAGCTGCGAGATGTTACGAAAGATGCGTCCGCAATAGACGTTCTACTTTTTGCTAAATTGTTTTAATTATTGATTTCGTTTCAACAATTATGTCCTCTAACTCCCCTCGGGCCATGTCGTCTTCATCAATCTCTTCAATTTTAGATTGACACTTCATCAACTTTTCACTGTGTGAGTTTAATATGTCGAGACGACATTCCAACTGAATTGAATCTAATGACATGGTTTTTTCCAGGAGGCCCCTCTTTATATGTAAAATGCTACTTTTCGCCACCGTCCTTTGACGCTTTAATGAYTTTAAGTCGATSAACTCCTTACTTGGAGAGAGGTTGGCGATAGTTGGCTTTGGCTTGCTCATTTTTTTTAAACTAAAATTTCGAAAAGAACAATAAAGGTTGGCAACAGATATAATAGGAATCGATTACGAAAACGAAATAAAATATCGATTTCCAATTATACGAAAGCCTAACCGATAGCATTCGTAATAAGCACAATGTTTTTTGCAAACGAGAAGTTGAAAACTGTATGAAAACACACTGACCGAATGGTAAAAAAAATTTTTTGCTTTTGCAAATCGTTTGATCCCCTTTTTTATGTAAATATATATATAACGTTTGTATATACACGTTTGCTTTTGCCAATTATTAGAAAAGCCTCACCTTAATGCTCAAGTGATGCGATCATAGACGCTATCACGAATCCCTTTATCCCCTTTTCTGTCCAACTATTATATTATATATATATGTATTTTGTATATAAGCATATAAAAGTGTAAAAAAGGGAGAGTCAAACATTGAAASGGTGCAAATGTTAATTATTGTTATTTATTTTCTTTGTTTGCACCACTTTCAATGATTCCCACTCGTTACCTGTTGTGAATGCGTAGGCGGTTTTGCCTGCGTTCACTTCCCTGGTGCAGAGGAGGCAACGGCAGCTCATTCCCAAGAAGGAAGTAGGTGTTGATGCAGCAGAGATGTTGTTTGGCAGCAGCGATGGTGTCAGCAGCTAACCAGTAAATTTAAGCAGTTACATACTGGTAAGTATGTATTTACAGAAARGGGGTAGGTGGAATTCATTTCGTTACATTATGGTAGACAATTATGGTGAGTATTAAACAACATTATTAGGGTGAGTAATTTATATAAAATAAACTTTAACATTTTAATTCAATATTTAATAAAAAATTAATTCATTTATAGTAGTTTAATATTAAAAAAAAAGTAATATTTATGTTTAAAGGATGTCGCTTGATGTAACTGTGCTGTCATTTGTAGTGTCGTAGTGTATGACTCGCCCAAACACGTCAGATCATCCTTGAAAGACAACTATTCTCCTTGAATCCTCTGGGATGGTAGTAACTTTTCCCAATTTTCACAACTTTTCCAATTTGACCTCTAAAGATTATTTGGCTAAAAATAGAAAAGATGGTTTAAATATTTTGTTACTGTCGGTCTTATCGCGTCCCGAACCGTCCAGCATGAGTGTTAGTAAGTTAATTTAAGCTCGAAGTCGGTGACTTGCGTCTTGATAATATTTAATGTTTTGAAATTAATATTAGTTGATGACAAACTTTTTCTTCTTCTTTACTGGCGTAGAAACCGCTCCAGTCGTTTCTTCTTTCGCTACGTGGCGCCAATTGGAGACTCCAAGCGAAGCCAGGTTCTCCTCCACCTGGCCTTTCCAACGGAGTGGAGGTCTTCCTCTTCCTCTGCTTTCCCCGGCGGGTACTGCGTCGAATAATTTCAGAGCTGAAGTGTTTTCCTCCATTCGGACGATATGACCTAGCCAGCGCAGCTCATCGTTCCATCGCAGAACTTTTGTCTCGAAAACTCATAACGTCGACTCATCAGGTGTTGAGTCGATGCCTCGATAGTACGGGAATAAAAGGTGACTTATAGATTTTTGTTTTTGTTCGTCGAGAGAGGACTTTACTTTTCAATTGCCTACTTAGTCCGAAATAAAACCTGGCAAGCSAGATTCTGCGTTGGATTTCGAGGCTGATGTTGGTATTGGCTTTGATCCTGGTTCCAAAATTATTTTCTTCGAAGACTATCAACAKTGATGCAGGTCCCTAGTCGCGAGTGCGGCGACTGTTTGTTTGATGACAGGAGATAATTAATTTTGCCCTCATTCACCCCTAAATCCATTTACTTCGCTGCCTTATCCGTACTGGAGAAAGCASAACTAACGGCGCGCACGGTGCTTTGAGTTTCCATGTTTTGTTAGTTTCTAGGCAGCAACAACTGTTGCTAAAAATMATCTGTGATAAAATTTACTTACGAACAGAAATCTAGCAGCGCTGTACCGAATCTATGGCTACCCGTTGAATCAGGAACGAAAATTTGTGTTGATTACATTATCCAGAGATGATCTATACATGTCTGTATGTACGGATGCCTCCTGTAAATAGTTGGGTAGCTGTTTATTGACCTGATGTTGAGCCGCGGTGGASCAAACTATGGTGTCTTCGTGCACAAACTTTGCACCTTTGTGATGACGAACAATTGGTTACATTATGTCCCTTTGATAGGCAATTGATTTAAATCGTTCACAAGTAAAAATCTTGTGGTTGTTATTAAAACAGAATTTGCACGATATTTTCGAGCAGGAGAATGTGTAACCTTTTGGTTGACTGTTTGTTAACACCTTGAACTGGCGAAGTACTACCAGGCGTGTTATCGAGTAACTCCAAATATTGACAGGTTCTTTCCAAAACTGTTTCCCACATACGGTAGCATTCTGAAGTCTAGAGACTTCTTCCACCTTTTGTTGGTCTGTTCATCAGACTTCTGCAAGATTAAGTAAATTAGCATAGCTTGAAAAACTTGCCTGTCACTACATAGTTGTGTTAAAAAGCCATAAACAGCAAAAGCTTTATCAATTAMAGTTTGCCTTTTGATTTCAAATAGTAAAATTTTGCTGTCAAATATTGAATTTATTCCTTCCAAAATAAGTGTTTTGTTGTCATACCGTTCCTGCAATCATTATAATGCCTTTGGGTAGTTTTCATTTGTTACCTGAAACGCATTTACAGTTTCAAAGGCTTGACCTTGGAGACAATTTCGGAACACACACACATGCAATGCATACATCGAGTATGCCGGATCGGGTAATGTTGGCAACAGCAGTTTTCTTGTGAGGACCAGCTGTGGAGAGTACCTGCCTGCAAGAGCTTTACTGGATTCAGGATCACAAGTCAATTTTATGGCAGAGGATTTGGCCCAAAAACTGCGGATTCATCGCCAAAACAGGACCTTAAATATTATAGGAATTGGAAATTCCAGTACGAAGGTTCGGGCCAAATTAAGCGCGTTTATTAAGTCGCGGGTTAATAATTATGAATTTTCGGCGGAATTCTGGATTATGCGATGATTTCGGCTAATCAGCCATAGAATTGGCGGATTCAGAATTCGACACATCCCAAAAGATTGACATCTTATTGGGTGCAGAAACCTTTTTCGATCTGTTAGCGGTTGGCCAAATTAAAATTAGCCCTAATCAACCAACGCTACAGAAAACTCTTTTGGGATGGATTTTGTCTGGCAAATAGGTCAGCAATTTTAGTCCTCCTCCCGAAGCAACTAGCACATTATGCCAAACTGAAGACGACTTAACGTCCATAGATTCAGTAGTCCAAAAATTCTGGGCTTTGGAGGAACTTCCTTTAGAAACAAATGGCAACAAGTTCACACCAGAACAAAAAGAGTGTGAACAATTTTTCGTTAACACAACTGAAGTATTGCCTTCAGGAAAGCTTCAAGTCAGAATGCCCTTTAAATCTGACCATAAGTTACTCGGTCACTCCTATGAAACCGCAGTTCGGCGGTTTCAGGCCCTGGAGAGGAAAACATTGAAAAATCCAGAACTTCGTAGAATGTATCTGGACTTCATGAATGAATATAAAGTACTGGGTCACATGAGCTCAACAAACAATAAGATCCCGAGTGAGCCACGCTACTTCATTCCACATCAATGCGTGTTAAGGCTTGAGAGCACAACAACCCAATTACATGTTGTCTTTGATGCTTCGAGTCGATCTTCAACTCAAATAGCATTGAATGTACTTTTGATGGTAGGTCCAACCATCCAAGAAAAGTTATACTCAACGCTCCCTCGTTTTCGCTTACATAAGTATGCACTAACAGCGGACATTACTAAAATGTATCGCCAAATAATTATGCATGAAGAAGACAGAAATTGTCAACTTGTTGTGTGGAGAGAGCATCCTTCAGAGCAAATACAAATATTTCGACTTAACACCGTAACTTACGGCACTGCGCCTGCTCCATTTCTCGCAACACGGTGTTTGCAAATGCTCAGCGATGCCAATACAATTAAATATCCACTCGGTTCATTGACCATTAAGAGATACTGTCATGTTGATGATTTATTAACAGGATCCGAAAATTTTGAGTCTCTAGATCTTTTGAGAAGTAAGGTAATTAAAATATTTAACTCGGCAGGATTCACCTTAACGAAATGGTTTTCGAACCACCCTAAATTTTTCGACAGTAATTGCACAGAAAAGTCATTAAGCTTCAATGACAAAAATTCTACTAAAACGTTGGGAATCCATTGGTTGTCGAAAGAGGATTTGTTTCGATTTGTTATAGATGACAATTTTAATGATTTGCGAGCCACTAAYGAAACATATTATYAGTTTCTGCTCGCCTTTTCGATCTTCTTGGATTATTAGCCCCACTAGTTACCAAAGCAAAAATCTTATTGCAAAAACTTGGGATTCAAAAACTAGATTGGAATGAGTCGATTCCATTGCGCCTCGACTCTAGCTGGCAGAATTTCAAAGCCAACCTAATGCAGCTTTCAACAATTAGCATTCCTCGTTACGTGAACGTAGAGTCGAGTGTCATCTGCCAAATACATGGCTTCTCCGACGCTTCAATAAGAGCTGCATATATATACGAAGCCAAACTGCTAGTGGTATTAAATGTATGCTGCTTACTGCAAAGTTTAAAGTGGCTCCGCTGAAGACCAAATCTCTTCCGTGTCTTGAGCTCTCTTCAGCACATCTTCCTTCAAAATTATGGTCAAGAGTTGCGCCTATGTTGAATCGACACCTCGAAAAAATTATATTTTGGACAGACTCTGAAATTGTTTTACATTGGATAAAAACACATCCTTCCTCATTACAAACTTTCGTCGCAAATAGAGTGTCCGAAATCCAAGAGTTCACTGACAAAGTGTATTGGCGGCATGTGCCAACAAAACAAAATCCTGCGGATCAAGTGTCTCGGGGTTGTAACGTGGACGAATTAAATAATTCGATATGGTTTGGCGGTCCACAGTTCCTCCTAGAAGACCCTGAATTATGGCCAATTAACACTCACTTCCAGCTCTCACCAGAAGACGAAGCATTAGAGAAGAAGAAAAGTGCATTTACATTAATTTCGACCACTGAGAAAAATCCAATATAGGACCTCAATGAAAAATTCTCTTCTCATAGAAATTGCTTCGTGTGGTCGCATATTTACTACGATGGATCCGACGACCAAAAATAACTACGGAGGGTAGGGATCTGACATCTAACGAATTACACTTGATTTTTTGAAAATTGTTCAAGTGATTCAACATTCGGAATTTGCGAATGAAATCCAAAAACTGACTAAGGGCACCTCGCTACCGGCGAACTTGCAAAACTAAATACGTTCTTGCATGAGTACTCGGATATGTCACTTTCATTCAAATTAATCTGAGTAGGAGTTCGCCTTTTAAATGCAACTCTCCCATACGATGCCAAATTTCCACTATTACTGCATAAAAATTCGCACTTCGTTACTACTTACTTACGGTTCCTGCACTTTCGAAATCACCATGCTGGAGCAAAAGCGTTTTTTGCGCTTCTTCGAGAACGCATATGGCTGATTAATGCAAGAGAAGCRTGCAGTAGAACCGTAAGAAACTGCACGCACTGCTTTCATTACAAGCCGAAGCTGCAAACCCAAATAATGGGAAACTTGCCATCAGAAAGACTTCGAGGCTACGACCCTTTTRGTTTTGGCGCATTCCCAAGTAACTGTTCTCAAAAAATCTTGAGAGATTTTCAAGCACAATACGTTAAATTTATGAGCGACTGTGAGAGCATGGATCATATGATCATTGTAAAGAATCCAAGCCTCAGCAAATTGCATTATGTTGCACCACGTCATTGCGTTCTTAAACCCAGAAGTACAGCAACAAATCTGTGAGTTGTATTCGACGCTRTCTGCCGAACTACATTCGAAAAATCACTAAACAATATTCAGATGGTTGGTCCTACAATCCAATGCAAACGTTTTATTATTTTTCTTCTTTCCCGATTCAGTAAGTTTGCACCCACTGCGGACATAGTAAAATGTATCGAAAAGTATAAATGCACGAATAAGACCGAAAGTTCCAGCACATTCTGTGTTGGCTGCTGCACCATATTGTGCGGAACACAATGCTCGCGACAGAATGCAGCACGACAGTGAACTGAAAATGSCGTTGTGAATCCTACTACATGAACGTTTGTGAGAGGGCAGCAACGTAACAATGTACACAAAAACAACGCAGTTGTCCATTTTGCATGTACACAATTTCGTTGGGGGCATACTATTACCTTGCACTTCAATGAAGCGTTCCATTCTCTCTGTTGCATCGTAACTTTATGACCCACTCGTTATTTTTCGACAGATATGGAGTCACTTCAGGTATATGGATTCAGTAACGTATCGATTCGTGCATATGGCTGCGTAATATATAGTATACTCGTGCTATCAGCAAATGGGATACTACTACTATTGACTTACTCACTGCTAAGTCCAGAGTTGCTCCCATACTGCAAAAATAGCGATATGGAAATGGAGAGATGATCGCTATGTACGGTCCTTCGAAAGTTTTTCAAGTGGCCGTGATAGAAGTAGCTTATAACTGCTTAAATCAATGTGTGTTTGTATGCAACGAATTAAAAATGTGTAAGTGATTTATCATTAAGAACAAGTAGACTGTTATTTTGCACAAAATCGGTGATGATTTTACCCCTCTTCTTAAAGTGTGGTGAGTCCCATCGAAAACTTTAAGTCCCCAAGTAAAGAGTGATCCATCTCGCAAATGTTTACTATAATTCGAAAAACATTATTTCATATTTATTTTTTGAAGACTATATTTATCAAATGTTGCCGCGGTGACGTCTAATATGATCCATCCATTGAGTCCAATTTTCGATGACCTATTCGAGCGTTTTGAATAGTAACTGGCGCATAACACGCGTAATATTTTACTTCAAGGCCTGAATCGAAGAGAGAGAAAAAAGTCCAATTGTGTGATATCACCCGATCTTGGTGGCCAATCGACAATCATTGATTGATGCAATGTGTGGGAAGTGGCGCCGCCTTGTTCAAATCAAATGTCGCCGAGATCACGAGCTTCAATTTCAGGCCTCAAATAGTTTGCCAGTTACGTTTTTACCGGCATCATTTTTGAAGAAATATGGACCGATGATTCCACCGGATGAAATGAATATCTTCGTGTTGCTCTTCGTTCCAAAAGTGAGAATTTTGCTTGTTTACATACCCAGACAAAATTTAACTCGAAAACGTCTGATCTACTTGAAACTTTTCAAGATCCCGTAGAGCGAAGCGCTGTCGCTTTGTAAGGACGACAGCTATTGTAAAAGCGGTATTTTGTATGGTTTCAACTTAAGATCTGGACATAAAAGTAGTTACATATGTCCGAGTTGCTGCGAACTGTGTCGAATCGACTCTTCACGGCCTTCGTCTACACTCTCAGCTACGGCTGCAATATTCTCTCCATTGCGCGCTTGAAATGGTTTTTCGGTGAATATAATCCAATAAGGAATACTGGGTTTCAAGATAGATGATGTTAGCCATAAGTTGAGCGAAGCGTGCGAAACATATTCTTTATAGATCRTGAATTTTCGTAACAAAGTTGACCAATTTGTAAACGCTGTTCAGTCGTAAGTATGTCCATGATGAAATGTCAAGCAATCCTAAAAAAATAACATGAAAGCTTGACGCGACTCACACGTGAACTGTCAACAAAAAGTTATTGAAAAAAGTACCTATATGAGTTGAATTACTAAAAATATTTAGTAGATCAATTTCATTAGTATTTTCTGTTGGCGATGTATAAGCGACTGCTACAGTTTTTGTATTTAAGTTAAGATTTAAATGTTCCAGTGAATTGTGATTTAATAAAGAAACTCTTCTTTTATTTGTTGGTAAATTGGAGAGTTGGAGGTTTCTTTAAGAAACATTATGTGAAATTGCCTTTCTTGTAGTTGAGGGACTTTTTTGGTTTTATTTAATTTTGTGAAATTATGGTTCTGCTCCTAAAATTGCGAAGTAGCCAAGATTAGAGGGATCGCTTAAATTTATATTTAATCCCTTGATTTATCTTTGCACACTATTGACAAGATTTAATTCTTGACGGAAAATTACTGCCATTAAAAATTATCACAATAATACCGTTGAAAGCACAGAGAGCACGAGAGAAAACAAGGACAAGTAAAAAACACTTGTGAACTATTCAGTAGTCAATTACTCAATGATGCGGATGAAATTTCGCCTGCAGAAACGTTGAGAAAAAGCCTTTGAGAAATGGTTCTTGAATATCGTCGGTAACTATTAGAGACATTGTTGATAGTTGGGCATATCATTCGGTTCGGTGCAGGCGATTTTGAAAGACGAATTGAGCTTGAGAAGAGTAAAATCTCGAATGGTTCTAAAAAATTTCAATTTGTTCGAAAAAGACCGTCGTGTTATTATCTGTCAAACAAGGGTTTCTAATAAAACTCATCATAACTGGAGACGAGACTTGGATCTACGCCTACGATAGCAAAACAACCGATCAATCACGCGAATATCGTGTTAAAGTAGCTCAAAAATCAAGGCCATGTTGACAGTTTTCTTCGATTATCGTGGGGTAGTGCATTATGAAATCCTTCCGCCGGTCCAAACTTTCAACAATTAATATTATTTGAGCGTTATGCGCGGTAAGGTGAATATATTCGCCTCAAGATATGGGCCCAAAAGTTTTGGTTTTGCACCACGATAATGCACCATCTCATACTGCATTGGTTATTCGTGATCATTTCGCCAAAAATTTAACAAATGTCGATCCGCAACCACCGTATTCGCCTGATTTGGCAACGTGTGACTTCTGGCTGTTCAGCAAACTCAAAAGGCCACTCCGAGGACACCGCTTTGACTCAATTGAGGATATAAAAGCTGAATCGAAAAAAGCTCTGATTGCCAATACGAAGGAGGATTTTGCCAAGTGCTATGATGACTGGAAAATTCGTTGGCATAAGTGTATTGCAGCGGGAGGGGATTACTTTGAAGGAGATGAAATGGATTTGCAAGAATAAATAAAAAATTTGAAAATATAATAAAATTCACMTTTCAATTTGATAACAGTAGTATGTTGTTATTAATTTTCATTTAAACAATAGTTTAGAAAAAATTGACTTCCCATTAATTTGTTATACGTTATTTTATCCGATTGGGGCGCCGGTGAATTATGTGATCTCAACGAGAGCTGAACATTTGATAACAAACATTGAAAGCTAGAGTATAGCTGGTTTATACACATATGAGAGTTCATGGGAAGATAATTGGAGATAAACTGTTTCGCTCATAGTGGCATTGAATGAGTGTTACCATATAATCTTAATATTTTTTTCATATTTTCAAACAAAATACTTCCAAAATAAGATAATAGAATTTGTAGCATATTATTTATGTAAAACACAATATATTTTAAAATCGGCAAACTTCACTTCCTCCGAATTAAACTTCGATTTCGACAGACATTTTACGCTATAAACTCTTCTGCTAAATTTATTGAAAAGTAGTGGTAGTATTATAGCCGAGTTTTAAAACGGTCGCTTTCTTATGGCGAATAAACGTAGTAACAGTGACTATCACTTGATCCGTAAACTTAACATCGCCATTGGTGATCTATCAGCCGAAATGCTGTTCTTTTACGAATTTTACACGGGATTGTTACTGGCGGTAACTAATTCACACTTTTCAGCGCACCTAACCAATTTTTTCCAATAATTTTATTGCTATCTTTCATTAAATATTTTCGATAAAACGTCAACTATAATCACTGAATCCACGTATTCAGTACCTAGGGGCTTGACACTGTAATAGTATTGACAGAGGGCAGCGTTAATCCGGATTAACTGAATTGATTAATTCAGTAGTAAGTGAAGATAAATCCGTTGCTAACTCTTATTTAATTCCTTAAATTTTAGAGAGTTACCCGCATTTTCGTTGGCAACATTCTTAAAAATGGCCATTTTTTTATGGTGAATGGTTTTATGGTTTTATGTTGCGATGTTATGTTATGATGCAGTTTTAAAAATATCGTGTTCATTTGTAACAAAAAATGGTTTTGTAAACATTGGTCGGCCAACAACCGCAATGTTTTTCTTTTATCCATTTTCATTGAGAATATTATAAAAAGGGCAATCAGCTGTTTACTAGAGTTTCAAACTCACATAGCTGCCGTCTGTCACCTGTAAATTTTGATCTGATTAATGCTGCTGTCTGTCTAGGCTATAAAGTAAGAGTTTCAAATGGAATTTAAATTTGAGTTATATGGGAAGTAGGCGCTCCTGTAGTCTGATTTAATCCATTTTACACTGTTACATAAAAATTTCAGCAGAATGTCTCATGTAATATCGGTCGCGCGGGACCCGAGATATGAGATTTCACCTTAAAATGAGCGATGGCACACCCATTCCCTAATTTTTCTCACGGCTCCTTTAAAACTCTCTCATAAAATTTCATGCGTAAAATTGAATGTTTATTACGTATTTAGTTATTGATTTTTCGCTCTTTTAGTGGTGTTTAACAGTACCATTATATGGGAAGAGAGTCAGTAGCAGTGCTTGTAATATTTGCGGTAGGCGAATTTAGTTGTTGTAGCTTTAGTGGTTAAGAAGATATATATGTACAGTAAACATATAAGAGGCGAGGCCATGCCCACTATTTTGAAATCTTTTGCACCTTGGTTTTATATCATAATTTAATGCTTAGGTAATGCTTTACTCGTATAAGTTTTCGGTTCACGACATGGCGTGGTAGTGATAGTGGTCCGATTACGCCAAATAAATGTTTGCAATGGTAGCGAAGAGACCGCAATAGTTTATGGCAAAACACAAATGAGATAGTTTGAATAGATACATCACGAAACCTTGAAAAGGCGCATAATTGGTATAACTCAAATTAGGCCATTCCATCGTCTGTTTTTGAATTAAATTATAAACAGTGGCGAACTTTAATTCTTTGAATCTCTATTATATCAAAATTTTAACCAATTTTTCGTCTTAACGATCTTTGATAAAATATGTGTCTTGAATATACATATATATACACTAGGCATAATTAAAATAAGTAATTTTAATTACAATTAACTTTCTCCATTTCAGAAAAAAACATCTAATAAGGTTTGGAAACTGCACCACGAACTTTACAATCAATGAGGAAGCCTGCACACTGCAACAAAATCAGTTGGGTTCCATACTCTAATGAAAACTTCGTGTTTGTTGAAACACTTCTTGGATTATATTTTTCTGGTTATAAATAAAATACAAATTCGAACATTATTTTCTTTTATTCCAGTATTTATTGGATTTTATTTAACCATTTTTATTTTAAGTTTTATTTGTAATTTCCACTGCAATTTGTTGTTGCCTAAAGGAACACGTGAAAACTGCTAGTTGTTCCGTGGAAAATCGAAAAAATACATTTGCTGAATCTGCTTAGGTTGTATGGGATATTGTATTACGAATATATGTTTTGATTTCGGTTGGTTTGCGGTGTGTCGGTTTGCGGTGTGTCATCATATCTTACATGAACGTCTCAGCTTCTTAGAAGACAGGCTCCTGTTGAAAAGCAGTGAAACAGAGAGTGATGTTGCCTATGCGAGTTCTGATATCACCGTTCGCATTTAGTTCTTGCCTTTTGGGTTATCGGCTCTCCGTTGGAACAACAGTTTAACAAGTGGCCAGGTTAGTATGCCGGTTTGTTAGATAAATTCAGTTGAAAGACGACTATCGTTGTCTGGGGTTCATTTTAATCGTGTGTCACCGGTATAACTTATGAAGATCTTTAAGATAGTTCTCCTTCCATCTATGGCTGAAATTATCAAAATTTCCCATCGGTCGTCCTTTAATGTGAGTGTACAGTCGAACCGGTAACTGCCTTCGTCTTAAATAAGGGTGGAACAATACGGTATAAACAGACTTACATTGTGCTGTGGAAAATGAAGTGTTAAATTAAGACAATAGAATTTAAAACAAAAGAAATCATTACTCCAGTACGAGATACCAAGTACAGCCAGATCCTTCTTCACCTGATCTCTCTAATGCTTAACTATACAAATGAATTTCGTCGTATAATTCATACAGCTCATGGTTTCGGTTGCAGCTGTACGTAATAACCTTGAAAAGTTGTCCGAGTTCCTTTATACCGAGTTACTGATGAAAGTTCCCAGAGAGCAGGAGTTCAAGTGGAAACCGTTTCGCTGTGGATTGTAATAGTGGCTTCCTGTCGTCGTACTTTCCTTGTATTTGTTGACGTCAGTACAGAAGCGGGCGGGAAACTTTGCTACAAAAAGATAGTTGTCCAAGCCGATCTTAGGTCCTCGGAGCGTACGGTAGTCAAGGGCAGTGTATGCRTGTCGTCCATCTATCACAACATGGTTGATCTAGTTTGGAACTTTTCGATCCAGAGACAACCAAGTAGCTTCATGCATTTTCTCGTGCTGGAAGTTAGTACTATAGACAATCATATTTCGGTCCACTATGAAGCCAATCAGACGCAATCCTTTTGGGGAGGTTTCGCCATKGGGCTGTATTTTCCAACTTTTTTACAAAGTTGCCTGTTTTCCTCACCCTGGCGTGGCGGGGCAAAATATCACTAGACGCTCATCCACTGGAGTAAATGCCAGGACTCGACGGCTGAGTACTCACACTCACAATGTCACAAGGACCTACGCGTCTTGCCCCGTTCATCACATTTCGTGGATGGCGGATATGTCAACCTTTACTTTTGCGAGGACATCGACACCTTCCCAATTTAGGGACCGGATATTCCAGGTGCATGCTCTTAAATCATTGTTCATACTACGTTTGCTGTGGTCATCTTCAAAAGTGGGGTTGTCATATATATATCATGCAATTGGTCTTAAGTGACCCCTTTAACCGAATATGTCGCGAGAGCTCCGCTGAAGCTTCCTCTTTTTTAGCCGTGACTCCAGGTACCACACGGGTTGGCTACCGCATCTTACACATGGATTACTCACGTTTCGGCGAGGATGCAACAGTAGGAATTGGGTATCGAACCCCAATAACTGCTTACCTGGAAGCCTGGTCCCAACACCAGTGCTACCAAAATCCCGAAATATAACCTACGTAGAACTTAGTTTATGCGGGGTGTGTGTTGATATGAACCATATATTGTATGATATGARTTGGTTTCAGGTGCATACATTTATAACGCCTAAATGCATTTTTAGAAACACTTTTTTATCAACACATAAATTTATTTTCATATCTTTCATTCGAGTTAGTCATAAAAATCCGTACGACTTAATCAACTTTTGGTTGGCGTTGCAATTTCCGGTTGAGGCTTGCCCCCGATTAACACTAAGTCTCAAGCCTGATTGAGCTGTTTTGGTGATACGTTGCTCTTAAGTACGCAGCCAATATCTATTCTTTTACGGCGTGCCTTAAATGCTTTTCTTATTACGTTAGCAATTTTCACATGCTCTATTGTGCCATGTTTCGCACGAAACCCGAATTGATGCGTTGGTATTGTATTATTTTCGTGGAGGAAAAGAGACATCTTTGATGATAATACTCTTTCAAATATTTTAGAAAGACAGGGTAGAAGACTGATTGGTCTGTATGAAAATGGCCGTGTTAAGTCATCCGCAAGTTTATCTATCCAGATAGTCTGCGACTTTTTCCATGAAATTGGATCCGAAACCAAAGAATTGCATTGTAGAGCAAAGAGAGCACTTCTACAGATATATTTGGTAACTCAATTAGTATTTTTGGGGTAATATTTTCATATTCTGGTGACTTTTTTGGGTTTAATTTTTTTTAATATTCTATTAATTTCAGAAGGTGAAGTCTTAAAAGACTCAAGTGACTCGTTAACTGTGTTGGGTAAACTGGACAGCTCAAAGTTGTTCTTAGGACAATTGGGTTGAAATACCTTTTCTATGTGATTTGAAAAACAATTAGCCTTCCCCTCGTCACTTGGAGCGCAGTTTTCACTCAATTTCCATATAGGTATGTTGAAGTCAGTTGGCGACTTTACGGACTTTTGGGCTTTCCAAAGAGAATTTTGATTGTTTGAATTTGCACAGAGCTGCTATGTATACATTACGGTATTGAATTCTTGATCAGGTTTAAGCACTTTTTTTAATTTACGTGTTGTTTTTATATTTTTAATTACGTGTTTCCAGATTTAAATTGAAGGCGAGTGGAAAGAGCACTTTATGTACCATTCACGCCTTGCACACCTTTTTTCATTTACAAGCTTTCTAATTCTCTGTTAGTGATTTTTCCGGGATTAAGCGGCTTATAATATATGTTTGGTATTACTAACACAGCTGCATAAGTTATTATATCATTGAGTTATGCTTTCGTCAAAATCTCTTCCTGTATTTATTTTGTACTCAACGATAATGAGGCTACTTTCGTATTTTTTAGCCAATTAATTTTATGAAATATTAGACCCATTTTTTGATCAACGAATATGGGTTGTTCATGTAGCGATTAGCATCTCTCCAAATTRTAATAGATCCACTTATTAACTGTTTCTAATATTGTAACTCCTTAACTACTTTCATCTGGTAACACTGTATTCAGCAAACTAAAATATTTAATGCCGTTACAATTATGATCACCTCATATTAGCTTCTCTAATTCATCCTATTCCTTTTGACCATCGAACGAGACCACACGTGTTCTTTTGCGCTCAACATAAAACATTTATATTCATATTATTAATATTTTTGTAAGTCGGATTTACTTGTAAGTAAATAAATATAATAAAATTAAGTATATGGTTAAATAGTGTTTTATTTATTGACACCTTAACCAATTACCAACCAACCAACCATTGATGACCCGACGACTGAAATTCATGAAATATACCGACGTTAAAATCACCCGTTGTCCTACGCCCGGCGTACAAGCTAAAAATCAACGTGATTTATGGACTAACTGCTACATTGGTGACACGTTATTCCAATGTGCGTATCATAAGCTCAACATTGGTGAGCCACTACCGTCAGAGAAAATCCCGATATAGGAGTTGCAGGCACATACTCGACTATATCACGCCACGCAGCTTGAGCAATAGAACACTAAAGCTGTCACATCATTTTAGTACCAACGTCATACGACTTATACAGTTTAATCCTGACAAGCCATCGCCGTGGATCGCCCAAATCAAAGCACAGTTTAGGATTCTGGGAGTGGTAAGAGATCTTGACAAATTTTACCACGCGATTTCCATCCTCGACAAGCGACATGCGGCAGACATTATCGTTGATCCTCCAACATCAGCACCTTTTACTGCACTCAAAATGGCACTAATTAGCCGTTCTTCTAAATCGAAAGAAGCGAATCTACAACAACTTCTCGAATTTGAGGAGATTGGAGATCGTACGCAATCACAACTTCTGCGAGATCGTAAAGCACTGGTTCCAGGCGTCGACGAAGATGTACTTAAAGCTAAATGGTTGTCCGCTTTACCGAAGGACACTCGCGCCATGTTAGCATTGCAGACAAATACAACGCTGGAAAATTTAGGGGCTAATACAGACAGACTCCACTTGATCATACAAGGTATGCACGTTTTATCAGTATCCAAAATACTGAAACTACTGTTAGCAGTCCTATCAGCCGTTATTAACAAACGGGAATCCAGATCAAATACACGACAGCATAACAAGCCGAGGTCACGTAGCCAGTCCCAACAACGTAGGCTGAGCTCTAACGGATTTTGCTACTACCACTCAAAATACGGTAAAAACGCTATTCGATGCAAAGCGGGCTGCGCATTTTCGGGAAACGTTGTAGAGAGTTACTAATGACGGGTAGAAAAATTCTCACCGTCTTTACATTAGATATCGAACCTCTGGTACCCAATATCTGATGGACACATGCTCCGATTTTTCGGTCTTCCCAAAAGAGTGGTCGAAAAATGCAACACTAACAATTGGTCATACGCTACAAGCAGCAAACGGATCCATCATCCACACATACGGAAAACGGTTACTGTCTCTTAATATAGGTCTTCGCCGTAATTTTTAATGGCAATTGATCATCGCCGATGTCACGAAACCAATCATCGGGGCTGACTTCTTGAATCATTTTGACTTATTAGTCGACCTCAAGCGAAGATGTCTACTCGACGGATGTACTGGATTATTATCACCCGCTTTAATTGCTYCAATATCGAATACAATTTCCTTTCGATCAATTAAAGAAGATACAATGCACCTCAAACTACTACGAAACTTTCCGCAGATTACTAATCCAGACAGCGTAACAAGAGGGAAGACGGACAACACTTTCCACCTCATACGTACTTCAAACGGACCATCAGTGACCAGCAAAGCACGCCGTTTACCAACGGATAAACTATAAGCTGCAAGTCACGAGTTTGATGATATGATCAAACTGGGAATCGCTCGACCTTCGAACAGTCCATGGTCATCGCCACTGCACCTAACAGCGAAAAGCACTGCAGGATGGCGGCCTTGTGGAGACTACCGCAGTCTAAATGCTCGCACAATTCCAGACAAATACCCCGTACGCTGCCTTGAGGACTTTACCGCAACATTACATGGTAAAAACATTTTTTCAACTATAGATTTGGTTCGTGCATTTAACCAAATCCCGGTCGCACCAGAAGACATTTCTAAAACGGCCATTATAACGCCTTTTGGACTATTTGAGTTTCCTTATATGACCTTTGGTCTAAGAAACGCTGACCCGAGATCTTCCATTCTTGTTCGTATATATCGACGATATCTTGATAGCTTCAGCTAACGATCGCGAACATTTGCAATATTATTTAAACGCTTTAAAGATTACGGATTAGTCAGTAATCCCACAAAATCTAATTTTGGTCTAACCGAGGTAAAATTCTTGAGACACACCGTAAACAGGAATGGCAAAACGCCATTAAAAGATAAGGTTAACGCTAAGTATTGAATTTCCTACTACTATCTAACGTTTAAGAAGATTTCTTGGTACAATAAATTTTTACAAGAAATTCATCAAACAAGCGGCCGAAATCCTCSCTCCTCTCAACTCATTGCTGGAAGSACCAAACGTCAAGAATTCGCAAAGAATAGAATGCACCAAAGAACTTCAATTATCGTTCAACAAAGCAAAACAGGCACTTGCTCAAACAACATTACTGGTACATCCAAATACAAACACTCAATGGGCAATTTTTACAGATGCTTCCGAACATGGCATAGGCGCTGACCTACAGCTACATGTCAACAACACTTGGCAGCCATTAACATTCTTCAGCAAAAAGCTTCCGTCATTAATACAGAAATTATCTACATATGATCGCGAACTACATGCAATATTCGAAGGCGTAAAATATTTTTGACACATCTTCGAAGGACGTCACGTGATCGTCTTCACAGACCATAAGCCGCTACAGCACGCTTTTCAGCAGCGTACAGAACGAGCCTCAACTTGGCAGTTGCGTCGTTTGGATTTCATTGSCCAATTTACTTCGGATATTAGACACATTTCAGGACACCAGAACATCGTTGCAGATACGCTCTCCCGCGTCACTGCGATTTCTGAATCAATCACTACACAAAGTTTAGCAACRGCACAGCAAAACGACACAGAATTGCAGCAATTACTCAGTAATTCGTCAACATCACTATCACTGAGGAAAGTACAGGCAGATGCCACCGAAACAGCTCTGTACTGTGATGTTACTACTGGATCTATACGACCATACGTCCCAGTTTCACTTAGAAAACGTATAGTTGATTCTTTACATTCCTTGGCATATCCCGGAATAAAGGCATCGCAAAAGCTAGTGAATAAACGATTTGTGTGGCCGTCGATAAACAAAGACTGTCGCACATGGGCAAAAGCTTGTATTGACTGTCAACGTAACAAAATTCAACGACACGTATCAGCACCTATCGGCACTTTTCAAGCACCTTCAGAATGATTCGAACACATACATATAGACTTGGTTTCCTTATCATTTTCTAAAGGCTTTAATCAATGTTTGACTATAATCGATCGTTTTACGCGTTTTCCAGAAGCCATCCCTTTGGAAAACGGTACARCAAATACGGTAGCACGAGCACTACTCGCCCACTGGACCGCTCGGTACGATGTACCAAAACGAATAACATCCCATAAAGRACGACAATTTGAATTAAAACTTTTGAACTCACTGTCGCAGATTATTGGCATCAAAAATCTGAGGACTTCTCCATATCATCCGCAATCAACTGGCTTAGTCGAACGTTTTCATCGCCAACTCAAATCCGCACTCCTTTGTCATCGAGAAACTTGGCTAGACGCTCTACCGGTTGTACTACTTGGCCTTCAAACAGCATGGAAAGAAGACATGCGCACAACGTCAGCCGAACTCGTTTATGGAGAACCAATACGTTTGCCTGGAGAATTCATTGCTCCTTCAAACAATCAAACAACCACTGCCGAACTATTAAAGAATTTAAAACAACATTTCAAAAATTTAGCTCCAGCAGAAACGTCAAGATATGATCATATAGAAATTTCATTCTCATCGCCCTACGAAGGACCGTTCAAACTCATTGCTCGTCACCACAAATATTTCGTCATAGACTACAGAGGCAACCCAACCTCTATTTCAGTGGATAGACTTAAACCAGTATACGTAGCCGACAGCGACGTAAACAAACTAGAATTCTTCACAGCAGCCGAGAATACTCAACGTTCTTCTTTTGGAGTAAAGTTTAGTGATAAGAACACCTATATTCCAAATTAATGTATGAACTTTAAATTTGTACTAAAAATTTTTAATTTTTTTAAGAAGGGGAGTATTGTAGCGATTAGCATCTCTCCAAATTGTAATAGATCCACTTATAAACTATTTCTAATATTGTAACTACTTAGCTACTTTCATCTGGTAACACTGTATTCAGCAAACTAAAATATTTAATCCCGTTACAATTATGATCACCTCATATTAGCTTCTGTAATTCGTCCTATTCCTTGTGATCATCGAACGAGACCACACGTGTTCTTTTGCTCTCAACATAAATCATTTATATTAGTATTAATAATATATTTGTAAGTCTGATTTACTTGTAAGTAAATAAATATAATAAAATTAAGTAGCTGGTTAAATAGTGTTTTATTCATTGACATCTTAACCACCACTTTCACGTAACTTCATTAATACAGGAGACTGATCAGACGATAGATCAGCACATGTATTAGCTGTTATGTGCGATATATCTACATATATTCTTGAATATAGCAAAATCAATTAAATCTTTTACTTTGTTACGATCACTAGATCAATATGTCGGCTTACCGGGAGTTATTATTTCAAAGTTATTGTGCCTATTTATAACAGTTTGGTAAGTTTAAGACTACTACCGGGCTCACAGCTGGCGGATAGTGGACGGCCTGCGCTAAGTAGGTTAGCTGCGAATAATAATACGCAGCCACCGACCAAGAGCTGCARGAGAGGAGGGCTTGGCTCTAAATGCTTTAAGATGTCGCCTTTAACGTCTACAACCCACACCGGCGTTGCACCGAGGGGGAACATACCCACGAGAGGGAGGCAACAAAGCGACGAGGGAATCATACAGTGAGAAGCACCAAAAATACACAGACGCCGGCGAAAAYCCTGGACAAGCGCCCATCAGAATCGAAGCCAGTAAGGTTCTGATTATAGAATACTGTAAACCGGAGAAAAGAGCCTCAAAGCCTCAAAGGAAACTCCTGTCACACAAGAACCACCAGCAAAACAAATAGAAGATAAGAGCACTGCAGTGGCCACCACAGAAAGACCTCAAAACTCGACGAAAGAAGAGTATATTACTCAAATGAGACGAGCAGAAGAGGAATTTTTGAACAAATACAAGTTTATTGTRCAAATCATGAAGATTTGCAATGGCAAAGCAAAMGAACGTCAGCTTGGATGTCAAGAACGGATGAACTCTTCGTTGTAATGAAGAGTTACCGCAGAAACTGGCTAGCGAGAAAAGACGCGGACTTCTAAGCAAACGGATCACGACCCCAGAGCCAACAACCTCGAAGTGGCCGGCGACAAGCCCAGTGGGACCTTGAAAAGCAGTGCGACCAAGAAGTGGAAAGGACTGCTAATGGCAGAAAGTTTTGSCCAAAAAAACAAGGAAGACACCCATAATCGAAGAACGAAGACAAAAACCCAAAAGAGGAACAACAAGGAAGGAATATCGCCTCAAACMAGAGAGCAAAAAGCGGGACCTGGACGCAGGTGCGGGGATGTAAATCTCTCAATGAGAAAAATGGAACGCCAATGCAAATGCGGTCCCAGGGTGAGTGACCCCCTCCTTAGAGGGGGTTTTGACACAAGTCAAAGACCTAGCATAAGCATTTACCTAAAGTAGGCAAGGTCAGCCGAAGAAGTATGAATGTCCATATATGAAAAATTTCCTGACAAAGACACCATAGAATACAGTGTTATCAATTCCTTACGACGACTTAAGGACGAAACACAAATTGCCTTCACTAGTCTCCTTTTAACAATTTCAACCAAACTCCTCGCAATAGGTTGGGTTAATTGTAGCATCCGGGACATATGCGATCTTTTAAATGCTTTGAGTTTGGCCATATGTCTCAGCTCTTGCTATCGATGTGGAGAAAAGAGGCATGCCGCAAGAGGAACCATCTCATTATGTCTCTTATGCCCACAAAGGATGAATAAGCCCCCGACTAGTAGCTTTAGCCGCCCAGGTTAAAAACAGGGCTGCTAAAAAGCCGCAGTGATTAGATGTCCCCCTTAACACAGACATATTAATTATGACTCAGTGAACCATATAAGACTAAAAAAATTGCAATTACTGGATGCGACGAAGACTCAATATCTGCGATTTGGGCTTTTAGATATATACTATTTAAAAATCCTAGCCTATCCTTTACAGAACTCTAAGAAATACTTTTTAGGCACCGCTAGTTATTGCTGGCGATTTTAATGCCTGATTGGATTAATGGGAAAGTATAATCACAAACGCGATGGGCACAGCCCTACTATCATCATTTACAAACTTTGATTTAATACTTTTTAATAACCGATACAAGACAGCATTTATGAAAGGTAGAGCGTTAACGTATATTACTCTTGCTTTCGTAAGCTCGCCGATAGCAAGCCAAACTTGATGGACAYTTCAGACAATTATACACATAGCGACCATCAAGCTATAATATAAATGGAATAAGCAAACTTTGGTATTTCTGCACCTAAAAGTAAAATAAGACGCTGGAAAATAAAAATCTGTGATACAGAAATGCTCGAATACGCCATWAGTCTAATAAAAAAGGATCCCCAAGGGGACGCTTTTAACCACATACAACATASAGTCACTGGAATGAAATCTCTTAAAAGTCACAAGAAGATATAGAATATGCGGTGAAAAGAAATAAGATTGGTAAACCGGCTTGGACGGAATACCCAATCTCGTTACTAAGCATCATTCAAGGAAAGCTAATTTTATTTCAAAACGCATACACATGCTGCCTGAAGGAATGAATCTTTCTCAAATGTTGGAAGTGTCAACGCCTCGTTCTTCTCCCCAAAGGTGATAAACTTCCGGAAGAACACCCGTCATATCGGATAGGTGGCGTTGATATGACAAACAAATACCTTCAACTCAGTGAACTAGACTTCAATTATTAAAGATCTGACAGAGCTAAAGGTTTTCTGTCTATCTTATTCGGATTGTGGCATTTCGAAAAGAGAGTACTAATATACGACATAGAATCTGGACCTGAAACGTATAAAGGGTTTTCCGCAAAGGTCAGTTCTAGGTCCCGGAGTTGTGATGGCGGATGCGGTAAAGATACTATGATAAAGTATAAGTGTGAGGAGAAAGTGCAATGAAAGCATAGCATTATTAAAAAATAGCTAGAGACTGCTAAGTTACAACTAGCTGTTCACAAAACGGATATGGTATTAATGAGTAGTTATAAGAGAGTAGAAACAATTAAGATTTATACATTTGGCCATTCCATAAAATCGACTCTAGATCTCAAATATCTTACAGTAATTCTGGATCACAGACTTTCATTCAAGCAGCACCTAATAGCCTCACATACCAAAGCGGCGAGGTCAATATGCGCTATCCCAGACAACTAATGAGAAAGGTGCTGACAAATTTTAGTAGTTCGATTATTCTATACGCGACGCCAATTTGGTTATCTGTCTAGTAGTAGCTCGTACATGAGAAGAGATACTTCGATACACAGACTGGCGTCATTAAGAACCTGCAGCACATTAGGTCCAATACCTAGCCAACATATACAAGAACTGGCAAAAATGTATGGAAAGTGCCTCGGCAATGGCAAGAAAGATGAAATACCTCAAAGAAGGGAAAGATGACCCACTCTCTAATACCCAGTATTAGAGACTTGGTTACGCGGGATCATGGTGATGTGAACTACCACCTTATGCAGTTTTTATGTGGCCACTGCTGCTTCAGAAACTATCTGTATATGAGGGTGCAAGGTATGAGACGACGTAATTGCTGTAAGATAAACGTATGACGTCTTTTGAAGTTATACGATTTTACCTAAAAAAAAAATCAGCTTTCTGATAAAAATATTTTCAAAATCCAAATTCCAATAAAACATTTGTTTTTCCGAAAAAAAAAAACAATTTTCTTTTATACCATCTTTCAAAATTGACTTTTCCATTCGATTCCTCGTTCAATTTTGTAAAAGAATCAATGTTCGAAAATATAGGACTCTGATCCCATGAACAGCAGAAAAAAATGTGCACATGCTTTTTTTCCTCGCTGACAAGTATAAGTAGCTTTAGGAGTTAATATCCTACGCCGTATAGCGACTGCCCGAAAGGAGAGATTGAAAAATAGTGAACTCGATAGATGCACACACATTCTATCCTTCAAATGCTTACATTTATTATAGAAAGAACTCAGATAGTGTCACACGCAGAAAAAAAGATTGCAGTGACAGGTATTGAACTTATGTAATATCATTGAAGGGAGTGACCGAAACGTTACTGCAGATAAATGGTTCTCATCAGCTCAGTTAATCTATAGTTTAAAAGAACCTCAACTTGGGTACTTTAATAAGGAATAAATCAGCAAACAAAAATAGACTAGGCGAAAGTTTTATTGTATTTATGGCTCGCAAGTTGAACAATGGTATATAAAGTCAGCTCTATAATTCGTACTAACCCACAATAAAACACTTTTTCTACGCAGACAACGTCGAGATCTTTACAAAAATTTAAGACTTAAGACAAGTTAAACATGGATTTATAAAAATTTTAAATGATGTTAACAAACGGTCCGAAATTTCAGGCGTAAAAATTTCATTAAACAAAAGTTTCACATTTCATATTTGTAGAAAACATAATTGCCCTTTCCCACCTTACACATTTTAAATACCACCATAACCTTCGGTATGTACAGCTGAAACAGCTGCAATATTGAAAGCCGTTCGTTTTGCCGCTAGGAATGGAAAGAAAACTATTATTTACAGCGACAGTAAATCCGCCAAACAACTATCTTATTTCTCAACGCAATAACATAATCAAAATTATGTGGATACCTGAATACACAGGGAATCAAGGAAACGAAATGGCTGACAAACGAGCGAAAGAAGCAAACAAAGAACCTTTGCATACGTCAGCATACTTCACCTTAAAGGATATTAAGAAATGCGTTAAACAACATATATCGGTCTGTTGTCTAAACGATTGAAGACACTTTAACCATTACTATAAACTTGCTAATCCATTAGGCCAAAAACCACATTATTCCAATACAATCACCTGTAAAAATATAAAAACATTCACACGCATTAGGATTGGACATACATTTGCGCACATGGACACCTTTTGAATGGTAGATTTTTGTTAATAACAAACCATCTGACTTACTCGATSGGACAGATGACAATAGCATTAATCTTTTTGTAAAATATATTCAAATTTGTAAATTAATTATTTAATATATAAGTAACTGAAGTACAAACTAATATTTAATTTAGTCTTAAATAATAAAAATGTAATAACCTAATTTGTAAATATTATCATGTTGATCAAGCCCTTTACATACGGGGTGTCTGATAAAAGCCGCTACCAAAAAATATTAAACAACTTTATTCTATTTAATAAATCTGACTTTTACATTTAACAAAAATGGATAACTGGGTCACTGAAACAAGAATTTGGATTGTCCGCCGCTATCACGCACTGGAGTCCATAGTTTCGTTTCAAAGAGAGTATAGCCGCACGTTTGGCGGCAATCCTTCGAGCAGATGGACCATAATGAAACTTGTAAACAGTTTTTCCGAGCATGGAACAGTCAACAGAAGACCTTACCATCGAAACATTTCAGTTCGAACGGAGGAAACAATCGCTGCTGTAGCTGCAGCCATACAAAACAATTCACGTGTTTCGACAAGAAGCTTATCTGCTCAAACGGGTATAAGCAGGCAGTCAATTATGCACAAAAATTTGGACTTACTCCCATATTAAATTCAAATGGCCAACAAACTCAACGCTGCAGACTTGCCGATTCGCATCGAATTTTGCCAGAAGATGCTTCAAATGGTGGAAGAAGATGGAAACATGTTGAACTGTCTTTTTATGTCTGACGAGGCCCATTTCGATTTAAACGGCAACATAAACAAACAAAATTGTCGAATATGGAGTGCTTCGAGCCCACAAATACTCCATGAGACGGAATTGCATCCACTTCGTGTCACAGTGTGGTGTGCAGTTTCATCACGCTGTATTGTCGGGCACTTCGGTCACACCGTTACGGTTACTGGAGACCGTTACTTGAGCAGAGTTGTTGAGAGAGTTTTTCTATACAGAATTACGCCGAATGGGAATTTCTTTCCACTCTGTGTGGTTTCAGTAAGATGGTGCAGCTCCTCACATAGCCCAACCTGTTATGATAGAACTGCGACGAATATTTCGCAATAAGCTGATATCCAGAAACTCACCTGACCTTACTGCACCTGACTTTTTCTTGTGGGGTTATTGCAAACAGGAAGTCTACAAAGCAAAAATTTGAATGAACTAATTCAAGCCATTCGAGAAACAATAACGGCTATTCCTGTCTCAACTCTCCAAGCAGTAATGAACAACTTTTTGGTAAGATGCCGCACATGCATCAACGAGCAGGGGGTCATTTAAACTCCATTATTTTCAAAACTAATTAGGCTATATTTAATAAAATTTAATGAGCTTTAACATGTATAAAACAAAAATGAATTCCATACACTGAAAAGAAAAATTATTAGAGTTTCTTAATTTAGCAAAATTCATTAGACACCCTATATGTCGAGTACTTTTGAAATTCAACTTTAAAGAGTTCGTTATTTTCTACAATATAAAATAAATACGGATTTACTTCCTTATAATAATAATAAATGTATTAGGTCCCTCTTCGGTTTGTATAGCTGACAATAAATGTACGAAACACTATAAACGTGCTTTTCTTTCGGAAACACAAACTAGAAATGAATGTATCGACGTCGCTCACCAGACGGCAATGGCAGAACATTCAGCACTCAATTTAAAAGAATGAATATCAAAGTTAAGAACACATGGATCGTACCACATTCGCCATTATTTTCAAATTCACATTCAAAACTCATATCGTTTGGTGAAATCGATAAAATATGTTTGTAAATACGTCAGCAAAGAAAGCGCATGGCGGTTATTGGTCTTGAATGAGATGAGATCAGCAAGTATCAAATGGTCGATACGTGAACTGCAATAAAGCGCTTTGTAGGATATTTACTTTTGCAATTCATGAACGTTTTCCGACCGTTGTGCGTCTCACAGTTATTTTGGAGAATGGCCAAAGAGTATATTTCAACTCAGAGAATACAGTACAGGCAATGAAACACCGCCAGCAACAAAATTAATCTACGAGTTTTTTCTCAACTTTCGCCGGTGATCTGTTTGCGAGAACATTGCTCTATTCGGAAATATCTTGACATACATGGAATGCATCGTCGAAGAAATAGTTACGTCCTTAGGACGAATTTATACAATGCACCCGTAAAATGACGATGGTTCTACCTTCGATTAATGTCCGCGGTTCAACTTCATTTGAGTCATTGCGAACTGTGAATGGTACGGTGTGTGCAAGTTTTGGAGAAGTAAGCCAGCGAACAAAAATAACATTGCCAAAGATATTTTACATCGTTTTCGATAAAAATTGGATATGGGTCAATTCCGGTTGATACTTCCGGTGGTTTGATATTAATTCCATTCGCCGTTTATCAATTTACGAAAGATGAACTCATCACGAATGTCTATCCGAACATTGGCCAAATTATTCTGCTGCCAAAATACCGATGTTTTTGACTTAAACTGGAAGATTCAAAGTCAAATTCCGGGAGACTTGTGCTCATACAAATCGATCGATCGTCTTGACAATAAAGACGACGCCGTGAATTATCCAGTGGAATTTCTAAATTCTTTGTATAGGTTTGGTATGCCACCGCATCATTGGCGTCTCAAAGTTCGATCTGTCATTATTATATTTCGGAATCTTCATGTACCGAAACTGTGTAACGGAACCCGACTGATTGTGACGCACCTATCGAATACAAGTGGACAGAATCCTTGATTCTATGAATTCCTTTGAGTTCCAATGAACTGCATTAGAAGTGACGATCAACAGGAAACAACTTGGTTTGCCAAGTTTGGAAGGTTTTTCACACGGTCAGATATACGTGGCGTGCTCACGAGTTTGAAAACCACCTTTTCTGTACACCGAAGCAGAAACCAAAACATGTGGTTTACTAAGCAACGTTACATTAAAAAAAAAAATTACATGATAAATTAAACTTTCTTTTCATTTCAAAACACATAATTTCAATCAGGACAACGGTTGTGGGGTCAGCTAGTTTCAAATAAAACTCATTTAATTTTTCGATATTAAGCAAATTGTTTTTTCCGATTCTGAAGAATCTGTTTAATATTAACGAGGTAATTTGCGAGTCATTCAACTATTCAACCATCGTCAAACAAACTTGAGGTCAAAAGCGTTTTCGCGTGTTAATTATTAATTTTCCTTATAGTTTTACTCAGCTTCGCTTGCTGAATATTAATAATTAAAATGTCAGTAATACATTACTTTAATAAATAATTTTTAACTAAGCATCAAGTAGTTAAGTCCCTAATAATATTACTATCTTTTTTTTTTTTTGAAATAACACATTTAGTTACTAATATTTAATCTTCACGATAATATGTATATTGTTAAACTTTTGTGTTAAAATGTGTAAAAGTAAAACGCGTTTATACTTTAATGGTTATAACAAGAATAAGAAAATGTATAGGTACTTAAAAAGTTCAGTTACAATACAATTTAATTTTAAATACATCAGAGTTGCATGTATAGGTACGTTGATATATGCAGGTCCGCATTTCAACACGCCTTCTCAACGTTCATATGCATGCATATTACAAAGCAATACTAATCATTTAATGAATTTAAGCCTAGCATTCCTGCCAACTTATCGTGGTTATGCTTTGATAAATCTTTCCTCAAAATATCAGCAATTTTGTCACTGATGCAACAATATTTGAGATCGATGCCGCTTCTTCGATAAATATCATTATCTAGTGATATCTTATATCGGTTATCTCCATTTACCATGATCTTCTTAGGACATTCGATTTTCATTTCTCCCAAAAGTGTTCGTAAAAATATTGCTTCTTTTCCGGCAGACGTAAGTGCCATGTTTTCGGCCTCGGTGCGCAGAGCGCTACTGTAGTTTGCTTCTTTGACTCATCTGAAAAAACACCTCCAGCAAGTATAAATGCCTACACCGTAACGCAATATCCTCATAGCAGCCATATGTTTTGAATGTGGATCGTTGTTTCGTAGCACAAGTTTACACACTGAGTGCAAAACATGTGGTATTAGATATCTTTAAATATTCCGACCCACTTCATTTTCTATTACGCCCACTCTGCTTAAGACCGTACAATGCCTTTTTCAGTTTCAGACAATGAATTGGATAACTACAAACTCAGCTGGTTGGCTGATATAAATTTCATCAAGCAACTCGCTGTTTAAATATGCTGTTGAAAATMTGTTTGATGGAAAAACAAACCATACTCGGCTGCAATCGCAAAAATCATTGTTATTGTGCTATATTGCACCACCGGTGACAATATATTTTTATAATTCACACAGTAAATTTGCAAACAGCCTTTAGCAACTAACGTTGCTTTAAAACGTTCTATTTTACCGTTTTTGTCTTTTTTCAAAGCAAAAAACCCACTTGCTGCGCAATGCTTTCTGCCCTTTTGGCAATTCCGCAAGTTGCCATATATCATTGTCTAATAACGATTGATATTCATTTTCCATAGCGTCGTGCTACTGATTTGCGTATTGGCATGCCAACGCCTGTTCAACCGTTTTTGGTACTTCTTTTTCATCATATTGCATTATATTAAATAGTTGCCTGCTTGGCCCTCCACTTCGAACGATTTTTGGTCTACCAGGTCCTCCCTGCTTTTGTAGTGCTGAAACTTCTTTTTCTTCAGCGAATTCAGCGTCGCTGTTAACTAGTGCTAATTGTAGTACTTCGCTTTCGCCTTTATATGGGAATAAGTCCAAATCTTTGGGCATAATTGACTGTAATGACTGTCTGCTTACACCCATTTGACTTCTTGTCGAAACACGTGGATTGTTTTGTATGGCAGCAGCTACATCAGCGTTTGTTTCCTCCGTTCGAACTGAAGAGTTTCTATGGTAAGGTCTTCTGTTGACTGTCCCATGCTTTACAAAATTGTTTACAAGTATCATTATGGTCCATCTGCTCGGAGTATTGCCGCCAACCGTGCGCCTATACTCTCTTTGAACCGAAACTACGGACTCCAGTGCGTGATAGCGGCAGACAATCCAAATTCTTGAACCGGTGTCCCAGTTATCCATTTTTGTTAAACGTAAATGTCAATCTGCAAAATAAAAAAAWAATTAGCCAGATTCATTGAATAGAAAATAAGTTATTTAATTGTTTTTTGGTAGCGGCTGTCATCAGCCACGTTATATGTGTGTACTAGGGGTGTCCTTATTTTTAAGGGGAAATTTCAAAATGTTTATATTACAGTTTCCCGGCCAGAATTTGGTTCCTTTATGTATTTAAAGTGAACAGTTACAATTTAAGGTCAATACGATAACATTTAGTAGGCCCGGAAGCCACCCGAAAAATTTAATAGGTCAGTATGGGCAAATATTGTACATTGTTATTTTTCTTCATACATATTACATATTTAAATTTATATTTTACATTAAATCAATTTTTTTGTATGATTTGTATTTTTTGCGATACGATTCAACAATTTAGAGTACCAACTGCTTTTCCTCTTCATCATTCGTTAAAATTTTGTTGTAGCCTTGCAAAAATGTTATTCCTCTTTCAGCGGGAGTATTAACAACTTGTAAGTTGTGGCAAAAAGTCCAATTATTTTCGAAATCTGAATTATTTTCCCATTGGGATGGATCCACGCTCAAAAAGACTGACGATAGCCCAAAATTATTGAAAAAAAAAAAATTTGTCTTTTCTGAAGCAAAATCTTTGAGTGGCTTCGGCTATTTTTTAAATGAACAACTGGTTACTTGCTTTTTAATTGTTTTATCATTTTATGTTTTTCTGCGTGGGTAACTGATAAGTCAAAAAATGATAACGCTACTGTTCCTTCGGCGATGTATCATAAGTGGTAAGACATTTTTTTAATAATAGTTTCTGAAATTGTTGCATTTGTAATTCCAAACCAACTTTTGATGTAC
>NW_017537050.1:84094-102008 GCF_001853355.1 Bactrocera latifrons
GATTTTTTTAATTGGTCCTGCAAGAAGCTTACAAGAGCGTGCCGTTCCACTTGGCTTATTTTTGATGCCACAAATTTATCATCAACACTAGTTTTAAACAAGGTTTTCYTAAGGTTTGGCCAGGCCTTCACAAATCGTTCAAACAAGAGTATTTCTGGAACTGAGTTTGACATCATCTTTGATTCAAAAACGTTGCGCAAAATAATTTCGTACATATGTATGCTGACGGCATGGTAGGTGCATGAGATTGCGTTGCAGTATTGACAGCAGTTGTATCATAAGATATGCCTTTAACAAGTTCAACAATGTTAAAATCGAAATCGATCAAAATGAACAACTAGTGCTCCATTTTCATTGGCCTTGTTAAGTGTTTGAATAAATTAAGATTAATAAAATTGCATTATCAACTATAGGGAACTCACCTTTTCTTTAAGTTCAGTAGAAATATCTTTGAATTCTGCAGACCGATTTTGTTGACGCATGCGATGAATTGTTGATCGATTAATAACAAATTCTTCCACACAATGACCCAATGCTTCAGCAGCGGCTTCTAAAATATGTACGGCCATACCATCTGACACTTTGGCATTGTCTAATGCTGCTAACAAATGTGGTGTTATGATACTTTTAGTGCCTCGTCGCTTTTTACACTCAGTTTGCAAACAATTTTTTCCAACGAAATTACTACATTTTCATTTCCAGCTTCCACAAGTACTATATCATTTTCATTGCTTTCCTCGATTATATTAGAACWTWCAGAATTTTGTTCTTCATRCCGCCTTTTTCGTAATGCTGCTTTCTCCTGTCTTTCTTGTGCACGCACTTCACGATCGTACAAAACCTTATCAACACCCATCATGCAACCTGGCTGTCTTTTTTGACGTTGCATTTCAAGAAATTTCTTATCATCTACTAACTTCATTTTTTCAAGCGCATTAGCGGTGGCCATGTCAAATAAATCATCCAAACTTCCAACAAACCTAYCAACGACTTCTTCCTGTGAATTGGATCACTTTTCTGAAACTGTTTTCAGGATTTTTTCCAACTTTCGTACAGTTTCAATAACTTCTCAACACATTTATCTCCTTTTCTTATCGGTATTCGTGCTTGTTCATAAAATATGTGTGCTGCTTTGCGCTTTCCTTTGCTGAAAGATCTACAAATCTCATATTATAAAACAAAACTTCTAAAACCTGCCGATTTGATGGAAGTTTTGCACCTGYAATTTKATGTATTGTGTATCCAATCAAACTAACTTTTCTTAAATTGGCAACTGACATTCGTGTTGCTAAACTGGACATATTAGTTTATTTTATATATGTACTTCACTTTTTACTTTTCAAGCACAACCGCCCACCGAAATTCAAACAATTTTAAAGTATTGATTAAACCAAATAATTATTCTTCAAAATAATTGTTATTTCTTGCTTGTGAACGCTTACAATTATATTTACTTATTAAAATCACAATATGCACAAGAACCTCTTGCATGCTTTTGGAAATATTTCACAGCAGAAATGTCCCGTTATGAGCAGTTACTATTTTATTTTCTGAACGACTTATTGTCGCCACACAGTTCACTTTTCTCAGGAAATTTGTTTGCCTACAAACAGCGCGCTTAAAATGTAGAAACAAATTTCGGTAAATTTGCAAAATATCAAGCTTGTGCTGCATGCCTTTTTTTTAAATACGCAAAATCACAATTATTTTAAATGTTATTACCGAATAAGAATACAAAAATGGAATAATTATTTTTGTACACATATATGTTTTGTTAAATATACTATAAAAACTGCGTCTAATATAAGGCGAATGTATGAACAAAATGTACTAAATGTTGTCGCATTGACCCAAATTTTACCTTTTTATCTAAATACATAAAAGAACCGATTTCTGGCCGGGAATATATAAAAAACAATGTTTGAAAATAAGGACACCCCTAGTATGTACTCATGTACACCTATCACTGTTTGCATATTCGTTTGTTGGTTTCGCCCAAAATATAAAAACAAAACATATAAATTAATTCAGTATTATAAAATATTCTACTAAAACACCAAACAAGAGCAAATTCAATGCACAAGCCAAACTCGGACAGTCAACAATTTTTTTGAAATTTCGATATATATTTTAAAAAATAATATTTTGTATGAATACCTTTATTTTTAGTATCCATTTTAAGCCTGTTAGGCAGTGATTTTTCGCAAAAACTAGATTCGATTTTTTCCCATTCTTATAATAAGATAGATTTCAAATCATTTTTACTTGATGCCGAATTTTTGGGTTAAGATAGTCCCATAAATTTTCGATCGGATTATTATCTGTGCTTTGAGATGGCGTTTCCAGAACATGGGGGCAATTATAAAGTAACTAAGAACGCATTTTGTAGGCCTTGTGCTTTGGATCGTTGTCTTGATAGAAATACCAGTCATCCAATTTTTCAAGTCTTTTTGGTAAATTTTCTCTTAAAATTTTAAGATAGTCATTCTGATGGGAGGATGGAGTCATGTGTAGAAGTTCACGCAAGTGACGAAAGTTCACTGATCGCCAGATACTTGGGAGTGGCCAGAAACGATTCTTTTACATATGACTCAAGTAGCTCACGACTTCCGGTCCTTATCCTTCAAGTATCCTCTGGGTAGTCTAAGAACATCCGTTTGAAGGCGAGCTAAAGTGAGAAGGCGAAACATTCCCTGAATAGGGTTGTGCGCTGGGTTTGGGACTMGCTGCGTAAAAAAACCAACCCAATAAAAACGCAATAACAGCCTCGAATGAGAGACCCCCTTTTGATGACGACCACGGAAAACGTAATAAGGACTATGAATTGAGGGCATGCAACTGGAATGTCCGGTCCCTTAATGGGGAAGGTGCCGTTGCCCAGGTGGTTGATTTCCTAGTGAAAATAAAGGCTGACATCACCGCCGTCCAAGAAATGCGATGGACGGGATAAGGACAGGGACGAGTAGGTCTTGGTAGGCATGGACTCCGTCGCCGAGTACTATCATTCACTAGCCACAATCCGCATCAAAGTGAGGAAGAGAAGGACGATGTGACCAAAGATGCCTTTTATGAGTGCTTGGAGCGCAATTAAGAGAGCTGCCCCGCCATGATATCAAAGTCCTACTTGGCGACTTAAACGCCAGGGTGGGCAAAGAAGGTAGCTTTGGCACTACGGTCGGTAAATTCAGCCTCCACGAGGAGACATCCCCAAATGGGTTGAGGCKGATCGACTTCGCCGGTCCCGAAATATAGTTCTCTGTAGTACTATATTCCACCATAAGAAGATACATCAAGCTACCTGGCTGTCTCCGGATCGAAAAACCACGAACCAGATCGATAATGTTGTGATAGATGCAAGACACGTCTCTACGAAAAATGCATGGGCTTACAAAAGGTTTCAAGACCGGAGCATAATACTGTAGAACCCCCAAAGGTGATCAAGTCCCCGATGCCCGGAGCATACTTAAATTATGGAGGGAACACTTCTCCAGCCTGCTGAATGGCGGTGAACGCASAACGCCAGGAGAAGGCGAACCCGATTCCACAATCGATGACGATGGAGCAGACGTTCCATTGCCCGACCATGAAGAAGTTCGAATAGCAATTACCCGTCTGAAGAACAACAAAGCGGCGGGGGCGGATGGATTGCCGGCCGAGCTATTCAAAMACGGCGGCGAAGAACTGATAAGGAGCGTGCATCAGCTTCTTTGTAAAATCTGATCGGACGAAAGCATACCCAACGATTGGAATTTAAGTGTGCTATGCCCAATCCTCAAAAAAGGAGACCCCACAATCTGCGCCAACTACCCTGGGATAAGACTCCTAAATATCGCATATAAGGTTTTATCGAGCGTATTGTGTGAAAGATTAAAGCCCACCGTCAACAAACTGATTGGAACTTATCAGTGTTGCCTCAGACATGGAAAATCAACAACCGACCAGATATTCACCATGCGCCAAATCTTGGAAAAGACCCGTGAAGGAGAATCGACACTCACCGCCTCTTCGTCGATTTCAAAGCTGCTTTCGRCAGCACGAAAAGGAGCTGCCTTTATGCCGCGATGTCTGAATTTGGTATCCCTGCAAAACTTATACGGCTGTGGAAACTGACGTTGAGCAAGAATAGAAGCTCCGTCAGAATCGGGAAGGACCCCTCCAAGCCGTTCGTTCTTTAGAAAATTGTTCGAGCTGCAGAACTTAAGCGAGCGGGTACCATCTTTTATAAGAGTGTACAGCTGCTGGCTTATGCCGATTATAGTGATATTATCGGCCTCAACACCCGCGCCGTCAGTTCTGTTTTCTCTAGACTGGACAAGGAAGCGAAGCAAATGGGTCTAGCAGTGAACGAGGGCAAGACGAAATATCTCCTGTCATCAAATAAACAGTCGGCAGACAGTTGAAGATTATTCCGTCTATCATGGAACCAGCGTAAACACCACCACCAATGTCAGCCTAGAAATCCAACGCAGGATAATTCTAGCCAACAGGTGCTACTTCGGAGTGAGTAGGCAATTGAGAAGCAAAGACCTCTCTCGACGAACAAAAACCATACTCTATAAATCACTCATAACTCCCGTCCTGCTATACGGTGCAGAAGCTTGGACGATGACAACAACTGATGAGCCGATGTTGCGAGTTTTCGAGAGAAAAGTTCTGCGAAAGATTTATGGTCCTTTGCGCGTTGGCCACGGCGAATACCGCATTCGATAATGAGATATATGATGACATTGAMATAGTTTAGCGAATTAAAAGACAGCGGCTACGCTGGCTAGGTCATGTTGTCCGAATGAACTAAAACACTCCAGCTCTGAAAGTATTCGACGCTATACCCGCCGGGGGAGCAGAGGAAGAGGAAGGCCTCCACTCCGTTGGAAGGACCAGGGGGATGCCACGTAGCAGAAAGAAGAAACGACTGGCGCGCAGTTGTTAACTCGGCTATAATCGAGTAATCGGTGACTACGCCAATCAAGAAGAAGAAGAAGTCATTCCAATCAACTATTCCTTCAATAAAATGCAAAGACCCTGGTCCAGAAACCGCAAATGAACCCCAAACCATTAACGATCCGCCATCACGTTTAACAGTTGGTCTCAGATTGTGCAGTTGCACCTCCTCATTTGGTTTCCGCCAAACATATAGTTTTCCATCGGAGCCAAAAACATTAAATTTACTTTCGTCATTAAACATAACATTTTTCCAGAATGAAAAATCCTTATTTTCATGTTCTTGTGCAAATTTTAATGGGATGGTCTGATTTCGTTTGCTGATCAACGGCTTTTGTCGGACCTTTCTACCATTTAGATCAGCTTCGTGATGTAGATTTCTAATAGTAAATGCACTATATTTCTTCCCCAACTCATTTTCAGCTATAACAGCTAACTTTGGTGCGCTAAGGAAAGGATTATCTTTAACCTTTCGCAACAGGTATCACTTATCTTCATCGGCAAAATTCTAGTTGTATGCAGCTTTAAGCTTGTTTTCCATTTGTTTGTTTTGAAGCGCTTAATTATATCGTGGACAGTAGGACGACTTGTGTCATAAATTTCAGCAATTTCACGCACGGATTTTCCATCGTTGGAATGCTTAATAAACAACTTTCTGAATTCAATACTGGTTTGGCTTCTTTGCCTAGACATTTTCAAATCACAAATCGTAATTCCTACTATATATAGTATATTAAAAAAAAAACTATCAGTCACTAACTATCCGTTAGTCACTCAAACACTCTACTTGACGTTGGTTGCAATTCTTCGACAGAGTAGCATTTATTAAGAGGATAGTTGCCACTAACTCTGTATTATTATTGCTGCGAAGTACTTCGAGTTTTTTGCCATTTTGGCACTTTTGAAGACTTTATATTTACTTTTCAAGAAATAGAAACAAAGAGGTCTCGCATTTTGTCATCAATGAACGTTAAAAATATCTAGCGCCATCAAGTGATCTTCACAGCACTTAGTTTTGTTTACTCATCTCGAGATTCTAATGCAACAACTAAATTCTCGAATGATTTCGGAAGGATGGCGAGTAACATTTTTACACAGAACTCAATTAACTCCAATCTCTTCAAGCTATTCTGCAATTGACATGAAATCGCAAACATATTTCTGCACATGCTCACCGTCGCTCATAAGACGCTTCAACAAAGTCACCTTTCGCACCGGTCCTTTTGGCCTATGAATCTCACGAAGAGTATTCCTTGCCTCACTTTACGTCTTACAATTCTTTACATGAGCTATTTGCTTCTTTGCAATGATTATCGTCAAAGTAGCAGTCGCTTTCTCATCCTTGGCCTTCCAGATAACTACCGCTTTGTTCTCCACAGCTCCTTCTGGACACGTTGCTTCTCCTGACGTTACTGCCCATAACTCTTGGTGCACAAGTACACTTTTTACTTGAATGCTCCATGAGTCATAATTAGACTAATCTAATTTTTCTGTATTAAATAGAGACTAACTCATTTTATATTAACTATTATATTATTATTCGAACCGCAGAGATTTGGACCTGGGTCCAGAACCTGTTGAACTTTTGTGTTTAAATTTGTGCTTTGATACGCATTGATTCTTTAAGGGTTAGAACACGAATGAGAAAATGTATAGATACGTAAAAAGTTCAATTAGAATACAATTTCACGTGTATATATACGTTAATATACGCAGGACTGCATTTCAACAATAAGTGATATAAAACCTCTTATCAGGGATTATTTTAAAACACTTCTTCAAAGACATTAGAAATTATGATGTAAATATATTTGAAACTTGCAAAAAGTTTTTGAGAAAACTAAAAATGTTTAAATTCTTCAACCAACTTTGAAGGAGTAAGTAAAACCAAACATTTTAATTGCATTTTAGTTCTTTAAACAAATTATTTCGATTTCARAACTGATTTACTAATAAAAAGCAGTTCATCAAAAATATTGAAACTATCTACTCTTTCGACAAGTTACTTGTAAATTTTTTAGTGGATATTATATCAATTGTGGAAAATTAATCCTTTAAGGCTCTAATTGGAGTGCAATTAAGTGTTCCACCGAAAATAATGTGCAGAAGATTTAAGGGAACAMATAGTTATGATAAAGTAGCTGAGCTGATAGCAGAGGTTCATTCTGAATTTTACTTGAACTGCTTTGCTTGCCTCTAGCCCCAACCCCAAAAGGAAAAACTTACATACAAACCACTTGAAAATTATCCAGAACTGCCTGAAATTAAAAAAGATTGCCCAAAGTTTGTTCTAATACGTGCAGCAAATTCGAACAAAACACTTTCCAAATACTCTTGTTTCGCTGTGCATAAAAGCTTAGAATCAATAAGTAAGGAAATTTTATCTATAACCGAATTACGTGATGATAATTTACTCTTACTCCTTAAAAATCGRAAGGTCGCTAAAAAATTTCTTACAAAAAAAAAAATTAAATGGAATTTGCGATATTAAAGTTAAGTTACACGACAATTTTAATTACTCTAAAGGTACAATTTACGCTYCATTTCTAAATGACATTGCAGAAGATGAAATTGTTGACAATTTAAAAGTTCGGGGAGTTACTTTTGTGTATAAATTCAAAAAAATATAGAAGGCAAACAAAGACCTAGTGGTGCGATACTTTTTTCATTTGACCTCTACAAACTTAAAGAAAAAATCGAAGTCTCATGGCGCACAATGCGGATTAGAGCATATTTCCCTAACCCCATGAGGTGTAAATGTTGCCAGCTTCTAGGTTACACAGCGAAACGTTGCWACAACAACCCTGCCTGCGATATGTGCAGTTACCCTCCTCATCTCCCCTCGCCATGCAACCGCACATTTTGTGCAAATTGCTCAGGCGATCATCTTTCCTTTTCACGCTCTTGTCCTAAATACCTACAATCCACAAATATTCTAAAAATAAAAACAGAAGCACTAAGGCTATACAAACAACAATTACCCCCGATCCCCGCAAACACTTCTTTCGCTTCAAAAGAAAATACAAACAAGCAAATAACAAACGTGATTTCCCACCGCTTATCATCTCCTCCCCTACCACTCTCCACAGACACTGTACTAAAATCTCCAACAGCTTATCCTCTTCCAAAACAAAAGCAAACCATGATAGTAAACCAAAACAATTTCGCAATCGATAAGCATCTAAACTCACCAAATGAAACTACAAAAGAAACAACAAAAAACCTTCCTCACTTAACGCTTACACAAAAACAAACCCAACCAAAATAAGCATACCACTCATTCCTAAAATATTCACAACAGATTCTACAACAATTACACTTACCTAGAATCACTCATAAAAGAACAATCACTAAGTATTATATCACTACAAGAAACACACCTTTCATTTAATTCCGCAGGTGCTGTACCCAAACAATACGTTGCCTATTTCTCAAACTTAATACAAAATCATACTAACAAACAAGGTATTGCTACTTTATACTATGGTCGGACCGACAACGAAAACATGTTTTCGTGGCAAAAACTGGTTTTCGCACGAAAACTTGTGTTTTCGTCCATGTAAAATCTGTCAAAAGAAAACACAGTTTTCGCTGAAAACTACTYGAAAACTTACATTCCACTCATTATAATCGGTGCCTGCTCTAGTTTAATCGATGTTTTTGGAAGACATGTTTTGCYGGMMCTAAATTRTCACTTGATATTTGTTTACATTCCACATACAAATACAGCTGTCGCTTGATATTCTCATATGAGGGGGATTCTCTTGCTCTTGCAAAACCTTGCACCGTGCAGAAATTGAAGAATTTTCCCTTTGGTGCAACGGCATAACAACAAACACACGCAGAAAATTGATTGCAATTGCTGTAAAATATGTCAGACCAAAATCCATATTTATTTTCCTGCCATCATACTCCATCTAGATTCTGCAATGGGTGCTCTCTTSGCTTTACATATTTCGGTAAAGGATTTTTGCATTTTGTGTCATCGTACCATCTTTCAAGAGTAAGAGAACACCGCTTTTAATAGTTGTCAGTGAAAACTCATCGAAAACACACATTGTCGGTCCGAACGACTTAGATTCCACAACATACAAATGTGTTTTCAAAATGTTTTCAATGTCGGTCCGAACATAGTATTAATAAAAAAAGATTTCAAACACAAATTTCTCCCTACATGTTTTAATATTTCTACAATAGCAATAGAAATATTTATTGGATTTAAATTAACCATCCTAASAATTTACATTCCACCACACCAAAACTTTAATATCAAAAAACTACGCGATATAATCGGACCTATCAAAACACCCGTACTTATACTTGGCGATTTCAATGCCAGGAGCCCAGTTTGGGGTTCCAAAGAGGAAAAATCATAGAAGACATTTTATTAGCAGAAAACTTAACAATTTTAAACGACGGTTCTTCTACGCATTTTTCTACACATAATTCGTTCACGAATGTAGACCTGGTCCTGGTTTGTTCTTCTGCTATCGCCCCCAAACTTAACAGCCAAACACTAACTGATCTTTACAACATTGATCATTTCCCTATTATAACTGCAAAAATTTGTCTGCTGCTAGTCCCATAGACGATAATATAAATAAAGAAACAGCTACGATTACCAAAATAATCAAAACTTCTGCTCACCTATCTATCCCCCAAACGGGTAAAAAAAATCTTCAAAAATCATGTGCTTATTGGTCTCCGGAGTTATCTAAACTTGGAGAAGAGAAACAATCACTATGGTTAATTTACAAAAGAACTCGCTCTATTGATAATCTCATAAAAAACAAAAAAGCCAATGCAGTGTTTCGGAGAAATATTAAAGAAGCTAAGAGGACTTTCTTACAAAAACTTACCGAAGTTATCACTCCGTTAACAAATCCCAAGAAATTATGGGCCGACATAAAAATGCTCTCAGGCTCCTATACGCACGTGAATCTTAATTGCATAAACACCCCAAGTGGCCCAATTTTCGACTCAAGAGAAATAGCTAATCATTTCGCCTCTGTATGGTCCGATTATTCGAGAGATTCAAACTTCCACCTCTCGTCTGTATCAAATAAAAATGAACTTTTCAGAAAAAGGTACAGTAAAGTCCTCTCACCCCCATCTATTACCGAATAAAACATAATCAACGCAGAATTCGATTTCACTTTATTTTCAATGTCAGGCAAGACTCCCGGTTCAGACAGGATTTCATATCCCAAGCTAAAAAACTGTCCTTTAAGTCTTAAAAATAGAATTATTAAATTGTACAACAATATTTTATGTCAAGGTAACCCTCAAAGCTCGAAAAATGCAGTGATTTTAGGTATTCCTAAATCCAATGTAGTGTCTACAGATGTTCTTGGTTACAGGCCAATAAGACTACTTTGYTGCATGGCCAAACTATTAGAAAAAATTATATCAAAACGTATCTCGTAGTTCGCATTAAATAAAAACCTTCTCAGTCAAAACCACGTGGCATTTAAGGCAGAGCAAGGCACTATGGATGTCTTAAATTCCTAGGATTAACATTTGATAAGAGAAGCCGGACTCCCATCCATCGAGGAAAAAGTTTCATATACTTCGCAAAAGCTTATTCCAAAACTGCTGTTATGTAATAACAAGCTCTTATATAGTATAGTAAAAGCCAAATGGACCGACGATGCAAACTACAAGGCCGCCTTCTACACGTCTTTTGCTATTATCGATAACGTTGGAAATACGTTAAAAGCTGGACTCCTGCCCAATTACAGCTCAGTATACACCGCAGAAGCAGCAGCCATATATAATACGCTATCCCTAGTAAAAAAACTTTAACTTAAAAACATTAATATGTACTGATAGCAAGTCTACTATCTCAGCTGTCCTAAATGCATTTAACAAATCCTATCTMATTGCGCAAATTAGAAACATACTAATTGGGAAAACAAACATAAAAATTATGTGGACCCTGGACACGCCGGTATTACTGGAAATGCATGGACCGATCAAAACGCCAAATTGGCGGCAAAATTGCCATTGATTGTCTTCGACTACATCGAAAAAAACGACATAATCCATTTAATCGCTTCTAAAAGAAAAGCTATAAAAGTTAATGCTTGGAAGAATGTGCAACACCACTACGCCATCTGCAACCAAGAGGGCAAAAAACCTGCTTATCCACCATCAGGCCGTTGCCAAGATATAAAAGCCTTGGTTGCCTTCATCTTGGTCATACGTCATTAACGCATTCCCATTTATTAAATGGAAACCTAATTCATCCTGTCTATATTGTAGTTCGTCCTCCTTAACTATAATACATCTACTGGATGAATGCCCCTTCTTCAATTCAGCAAGGACCAGTATATTTAAGAATAATAAAGCTCTTGATTTATTAAAAATAACGTCTATTGTAAACATCACTAAAATATCTGAATACCTATCTCGTACAAAATTAAAGAAATATATTTAAGTTATCCTTACTATTTAAATTTTATTTTTAACATATATTTTTAGTTCATAAATACATATTGCTTGTAAATAATTCTTAAATGGAAGGTTCCATATTTATTATTTATGTGGTTTATATTAAAACCGTGAGCTGAAAGCCTCTGTAGCTAGTGCTCCTTATGTTTAATGTATAATAATAATTGTATTATTATTCTACAAATAATAAATAAATAAATATTTCTTTCTACGTAAAAAAAAAAGATGTTTTGTTTCCGAAAAGCGCGAGCAACCCATATACAGATGTCCGTGGAGAAGCGAGGCGTGCCCAGGTGAATGCCGGCTACTTTTAGAGTTTGTCATTGACTATTATTTATTGTGATAGAGAAACTACTTTGAAAAGAAATTGGAAATTGGTTATTTGAAAGTATCCGTCTTCATGCGACATACGCCGACAAGATGCGTGTCTACGAAGACTCCAGACTCTTCATCATTGAAAAGCTCCCATAAGATGGGCCACTGTTGGGCGTATTTCATATAATAGTAAGTATTTCTCCATGCCGCTGTAGTGCAACTTACGGCCCACCCCAAGTATCTGGATCTCATACTTCTTGAAGATCGTAGCTTTACTCTCCTGTCACACATTGAAAATTGCCTGATCACTGCCCTGTATGTATATGGAACCATCCATTTATCGTCCACGGACACGCTTTCCGCGATGCCTTTCAGATTAATATTAACCGTACGTATCCATATGTATCTTTTAAAAGCGCTCTCATATTTCTTTGTACATTTTCCGTCCTTCTTACAAAGAGACGTACGGTTCAGACCTTCAGTGAGGAGAGCAACCAGTTTTAGTACCTTTATACAAAGAACTCGAGCGACGATGTGGTGTCAGTCCGTGCGTTTTTAACGGACATCAACTTATTATTTTTTCGGGCCTGGCAGGGTTACATGACATAGTAATACGTAAGTCTGTCCGSCCATAATTAAGAACATGTGAAAATTCGTAATATACTCATAGAAATAACGGGCACTGTTAACAAACGACGGCATTGGGGTTGGCATGGCCGCTGTGTGCAATGGCATCTTAAGGTATACGAAGGTCTCGGAACGCGACTTACTCTTATCCAAAGCTATTTAGCGCAGACACCCGCTTTCCATTTTAACATTCATATTCGCGAAAAATTGAGTTAGTAGTGTCCTACAGCGTAGCAACTAATGGAAATTGTTTCACGAACCATTATATGGAACGAGTAAAAGTCCATGGATGCCTTGGTCTTATTTGCCTTGGTTGGATGGATATTAAAGTGATATTTTGTCCCTTCCAGTTAACTAATGGATATTGTAGCACATCGTAATATCGGTGATTGTTTGCAAAGGCGTCGTACTTCCACTACGCTAATTGTCGGTACTGTGGGATCAGAGGCCGTAACCACAGCCCTTCTTCGCCGGTGCGTTGTAGAGGCGTCCTGCTGCCGCCGCTGCAGGACTTGTTGAATTTTAAGAACAATTGGTCGCTTAATGATTTGATACTGTCTGTTCGTCTCCGCCTCATCGTTTCCCATAAAATACACTCGTGAAAATTGAGGCKGTTCAAGTGTGCCAATTTTACGATTTACTTGGTTTTTTACTGTGAACGAAGGGAAAAATCTAGGTATGCGAGAATTTTATCCGCATGAATAACGTATTTGCATTCGTTATACTTTCTACACGGAGGAGTTTTGAGACCCCCAGACAGTCGTGGCTGTCTCCCACCATACAGGGGCTCCATATGAAGCACATCGAACAAACAAGCCACGATATATGGTCCGGAGAGCACGACGTCCGAGACCTCAATCGCTCCTCAAAATGCGGCGTATTTTGCCTACCGTTGCCTGCAGTCGATCCTTCACATTCGCCAAATGTGAAGTAAAACACTGTAACGAAGCTTTTTTTGCTGCCCCTGCTTCTTACAAGTATAAATTGCTGAGGTATACTCGCCGTGTCCAGGGTTCGTTACAATGAATTTGTAAATACTGGGGCTCTTCTGCGAATCGTACTTTATTTAATTTAACTGATATATTTTAGTTAAAGTTACCAAATTATCTCCTGCGTTTTACTGTCGAGGAGAGTGCTGTCAGGGTAACGGTTCCATGTGGTCCGTTAGGACAATACCGTTTCCCACTCTGCTGTGCTCCTGGGTGCTAGACGACTTGCTGTYCTATACCACGACAATCACGCTCGGCTACTTCTACCGGCGCTCGCGTGGGATTCGCTGACGATATCCTACGACGTGCGTTGACGCTCCCGTGCTACGACGACCACGCTCGGCTACTTCTGCCGGCGCTCGTATAGGCTTCAATGACGGTGTCCTGGCGGTGTTGACGCTCCTCCGCTGCGGCGACTGTGCCCGGCTATCTCTGCCGGCGCTCCTGTATGCTTTGATGACGATATCCTGGCGTATACGTTGACGCTCGCGTGTTACGACGACTACGCCTGGCTACTTCTGCCGGTGCTCGTGTAGACTTCAATGMCGCTGTCCACCTTACACTCGCATGCTACTCTGGTGATGTCCTGTCCGACCACCTTTGCCGCGTAAAGATACCGGATCACGGAAGACTACGTCAGCGATCGCGATGTTAAAGGTTGAGTTGGTCAGAGGATAAACTCACTACCAAGTTCACCCTTAACAGAAGGCGTTTACAAGTCAGAGTACCAAGACTAGCTAGAGGATAAACTCACTGCTTAGTCTGATGCTGAACGTGTATACGCTGTCACAGTCCCGTGCTGACTCCCGGATCATCGGCCATCTAACTCCCCACCAAGCCTGTGCTGCGTGCTAACACATTCGCAACATGTTGCGTTGGGATGGCGTGTGTTGCTGGGATGGCGTACGTTGCTGGCAGTGGCGTGGTTTTACCGCTGCGCATGCTTGTTGCTGATTCGTCTGCTTGTCTGATTTCTCCGTCTCCGTGGTTATCCCGTTGTATTGCTTGCGTGGTGTGTTTTTACTGCTTTCGTGTTGTTTCAGCTTCTTGTGTTTCTAGAAGTGGCGTGGTTTTCCCGTTGTGTTGTGAACAATAGGGTRAGCCTTTATGGGTTGTGTGGACTAAATTCTGCATAGATATTTAGTTCTCACAACACATCCTTTCACTCATGGTCAACCCCAGATATTTGACTTGCGTCACATATCTGATGCTGACCCCATTCACGCGGACAATCGGTGGACGAACCGATATCCCCCGATATGTCCACCGCCACACCTACACCCCAAGTTTAGGAGATCTCCTCCCYCCCGCTCTAGCTCAGACCGCGAGCGACTTCGACCATAAGTAGAAGGTCGTCCGCATACGCACAACACTTGCAGGGTGGCTCGAGCTGACCAATCAGAGTGTCCATCATAAGGTTTAAAATATATGGACCACAGATGGAACCCTGCGGGCAGCCACGAACAACTCCGATCTCCACATTCTCATTCATGCCGACAAGAGAGGCCTTCCTGTCCGAAAAATAGCTCCGCCAAAGAGCAATTTCCGGATAGTCAAGCTCCTCCAGCCGTTGTGCCACTCAATCCCAGCTTATTTAGTCAAACGCCCCCTTGAAGTCAACAAATATGCCAAGGACATAGTTGTGGACATTCTCCCTAACGACATTCTGAACATGAAACCACGCATCCTCTATACTGCGTCCTTTCCTAAACCCAAACATCCTATCCGACCACATACCCCGCGTTAGCTCCTGAAGCCGTTACACCATGACTCTTTCCAGCACTTTTCCAAGTACTGTAACGAGACTCATGCCCCGATAAGATCGAGGATCGCTCTTTATTATCAGGGGACTTCGGGGGAGGAACAACCCTAACATTTTTCCACTCGCGTGGAAAGTATCCCTCCCACACGCACTTATCATAAATAATGGCCTCCAGGTATTCCGGAATGAACTTCCACAAGCTTTTACACATCTCTCCGTTCAAACCTGAGGACCGTTTAGACCTAACCAGGCCAAAGGTGCACCCCATCTCGCCATCATCTAATGGAGGGACAGGCACCCCCCGTTATTGAGGTGCCTGCACCTCCGACCTAGGAAAGAACGCACCTAACAGAACCCCCGCACACTCTCTCCACGACGATAACAGAGTGTTACCGACGCGAAGAGAGGTGAAATCCTCCCTCCTACGACCCCGCAAGATCCTATAGACCTGACCCCAGGGGTCGTTTCTACCCTCTCTCACAAAACTCCTCCAATCTTCCTCTTTGATTTTCAATAACATCTCCTTATACTCCCTATTCGCACAAATAAATTCATACCTGAGCTGGGACAGCCTATCCTAATTCGACCGTTGAAACTTTCGCCCCAATTGCCTGACAGTCCTCCCTTTCAAGGTTAACTAACACGTCCACCATTTGATCCTACTAGTCTTATGACATTCACGCCTAAAATACCTTACCATTTAACCCCCATACTACCCCATATAGACGAGCAATTTTCTCGTCAACCCCTAACTCCTCAAAGTCACTAAGCGGTAYACAATATACCGCTTCCCTAACCGAGAGTCCATATTGGATCCAGTCAGTACCAGTGGTACGCCATCGCCGTAATGGACTCTAATAAGGCAATTGAGGGGATTGATGAGTAACCATAGTTTGAACCACCATTGGTGGCGTAGGGCTTGTGGAGTAGAGCTATACCGCACCCACCCTCAACAATGAAATCTCCCAACTCACACATCACGATTCGACTGCGCGCTCATCGGACATCATAAGATGCCCAGCTGGTCTACCCTTGAAGTCACAGTTGCGGCAATGTGGTGCACTGACCCAACTGGCAGCTTTGTGGCCTTCTTGACCGCACCTCCGGCAGACATCTTCTGTAGCCCTACACTCAGCCCTCCTGTGATCGAATCCCATGTACCGGAAGCAGCCAGCGACCGCTATCTGTTCGCACCCTGAAAGTTAACCACTTTATATAGCACTTTCCTGCCTCCAAGARGGCGGACATCAACTTGTCCATACCCTCAAGGAAGACATTGGTGCTACCGTCAGTGGTCACCTTCCAGGGACGACTGACCATCCTTACGTCCGACCTCTGGGACGCCGGGCTGAAGTCCTGGAGGTTCAGCCGGAGTAGCTCCTCCATGAATTCTTCAAGGGGAATCTCCGTATGTACCCCCTGGACCATAACCCTACGACCCAATTTTCGGTTTACAGAGACGTCCAACCCCACCTCCTCCAAATTTCCTGTTATTCGCAACCTTCTCCTTCTCTAGAACAGAGGGAGTGCGAATAACCGCCCCAATACCCTTAGTTAGTCTGACGTCTTGGACCCTCACGCCTTACTGCGCGGTGGAGACCTTACTGCTCCTGTCGTCTCCTCCTCGCCACCCGACATGGAATCRTCCACGACTGTAAAAGCAGCGGATTCTCCGCTTCCAGCGAGTTCCTATTTACTCCTTTTCCGTCCCGGAGGCATCTCGCTTCCCCACTACCTTCTCAGCCGAACTGATCCGACGGTGTAGAACTAACGTAGAAGGCCCGTGGTCAGAAAAATTCTGGAGCAGCTGCTCTCCAGGTACTTGCGTCTGAACGCGCTGACAAAACAAAAAAAAAAGCGACTCACGCGCAGGCCCGCTTAGTAAAAGCGAGCACCCAAGCGGTCGACTATCGGGTGCTCGTAGTGCCCACAACCCCAACCAGTTGTCGGGCTAAGGCCACTCAATTGGCCGTCGGACGGACAATGTCCCCGTAACGATCCGGAGTCGACCGATGTGGCMMTGAGCCGAATCCCACCGTGGGCTAAACGGTTAGCTTTTATGACCGTTGGTCCTCACAATAGTCGCAATCTCCAATGCTGGACAGACGCTTGCACGTTTTGGGCAATCCTGTCCAGATCTGAGCGCCAGATGCTCAGCACAGAACTCCTGTCAGGCAGTTCAGTCAGCAAGAATGCCAACAACACGGTGCTACACTTTAACCGTTCGAAGCTTCCGCCAATAACAACAACGTGGATGACCACCATTGCCCGTATAATAATAATAATGTACAAAATTGCACAAAAATGTGTACCCGCACAAAACWCTCGCGGTCACTCACCCTCGTTACCCACGATCGCACCAACAATTTTACCCCAAACGCGTCAGGCATAACGGTGCCAGCTAAACTGCGTAAACAAACGACCGCACAAAAGAAAATCGCAAAAATTAAAATCACGGAGAAAATACACTAGGAAAATATCACAATGCACGTCTATCCGCGTCGACAGTCAACTAACGAATGAGTGACGTCACTGTTGACAGAGTCCGTTGTAGTTTTACGTGAGTTCCTGCCTGCGAAGGCCTAACCCCACGGYGCTTTCTATTGCTAGAAGCACATAGATCAAAACAATGCGTTGATCAGCGCCCCAAAGCACAAGTGCATGCACCTACACTCATACTCTGGAGAACCAAAGCATGAGHGCCGCCACATACACTCATACTCAGGTTCCAATTGCTTAGGGTGTGTGTTAATGTCCACCCAGGGTGTGTGTTAACGTCCACCCTTAGCCACCTTGGTCGGGTACGAGGCCCATCTAAAACCTCTGC
>NW_017537050.1:102128-111477 GCF_001853355.1 Bactrocera latifrons
AAGGGCCAAAAACCCAATGAGCAGATTGGAGCGAACCCCAAGGGCAAACTGCTCCCCGTGGTACCATGTTATAGTCTTTGGTGTGACCTGTAGCACTACATATATGTAGCGCTACTGCCAGTCGAGCCCCTGGGAAACCCAAGAACCCGGCTGTATGATTGACATATCTTCGTCGGGGTACCAGGAATAGGAAACATAGCGTACGTATAAACATCTTACGATGAATACTATAGCACTATGTCTGACATGAACTATGCTGACATTTCAAGGCAAGCCCAAAAAGACAGACATAGTGCATGTGGATTTTAGTCGCCTCTTACGACAGGCATGCCTTACCACGGGTATATTCGGTTTCCCCCCCAACCTGGAGGGGTCCCCCCTACCCGCAGGGGGACGTCACTGTTGACAGTCATAATTTGGAAGTTGTAAATAGTTTCGTATATTTGGGAACCACCGTAAATACCACCAACAATGTCAGCCTGGAAATCCAACGCAGGCAAGAGTTATTGCCAACAGGTGCTACTTCGGACTGAATGGGCAATTGAGAAGCAAAGCCCAAAAAAAAAAAACMCTCTCGACGAACAAAACCCAATCTCCATAAGCGTTTGCCACGGCGAATATCGCATTCGATGGAACGATGAGCTGTATGAGATATATGACATAGTTCAGCGAATTAAAATACAGCGTCTATGCTGCCTATCTAGCRCCAATCGATGTACAATATTTTTGGTCAATCGGTCCTTTGTTAATACACATAAACTTGAAGGTCTTCCTACTCGTGAACACGCCACGTATAATTGCCCATGGGAGAAACATAGATTTCCAAGTCTAATCCGCAAATAGATATTGTTTGGCCTTGATATTTATTTATAGTCATCGCGAAAGCTAAACGAATGGGAAACTGTAGTCTTTTAAGAGGTATGGGAGAATCGGATGGTATCCACGGAATACGAAGTAACAAAACAATTTCTCCTTTAAACTTTCCTGTCAAAATAGTTGCTTCAAAAACATTTCCAGTAATTCTTTTGATCACCAAACATGTGCCGTTGCATAGTTTAGGAGGGTTTAAATTATGCAGTGGAATAATCGGTGATCCAATTTTCAATCGGAGATTGTGTGGTGGTATTCCTGATATGTCTAAAAACTTTAATAATTCAATTAGGAAACTCACTGTCTCGTTTTCTTCTACAGTAGCATAGATAGACTTAAATGACATTAAATCACCTGGTAATAATTGTTGTATCTGGTWGTTAATCAGATATAGTCTCATATTGACATACATACACCCAATAAATAGTAAAACATTATCTACTTCAAACAAATCTGAACTCTTTCTTGAAATAGGAGAAGTTTGCTTACACATTTTCTGCTGATAAAACAAATTCTTCTGGCATGCATGCGGATGTGTGTCAAATTATAATATAAGCAACAAATTGAAATAAAGAAAATGCAGTTGAAGTATTGAACTAAGCACAGAAGCTCGTTTCTTTTATTTTAACTCCGAAGTGGAAACACCAAAACTGGCGACGAGGATAAACTAACGATTTTGGGAAGTTAGTAAGTGAACCACAACTGTTGACAAGGAAATCAATAATTCACAATTAATCAATTAGAAAAGAGTTGATAACACATTCTTAAAAGAACAATTTTTATTAAGCTAGTGAAAGCGAGGGCATTAATAATGCAAAGAAGAAAGTGGAAATATGAATACAAAAACATTGCTAAAATATTATAAAAACATTTAAATCGTGTTAAATGCGCAGCAAGAAAAATTTAAACAATATCAGCAAAAAACGAGCTTTCAAAATATATACATATATAAATAAATAAAGTGTGATTTTTACTGAAACACATTCGTACAACGGTAGCTGTTATTTGAGTTTGGATGCAACCTATAAAGCAACAGCAGTAACAGCAATTACAAAACAAGCAACAAAAGAACAAATAAGAGTAAGAAAAATATATACTATATATATAAAAATATATTAAATTTTTTTATTTGAAGTAAGAAATATAAACCAATGTATAAAAATTATCGCACAATAATGTAAAATAAAAATTCAATCACGCGTATATAAAGGGTTGCAAAATCGAAGTCAAATAATAATGTTTCATTAAAACAGTGACTCCAAAACTGTAATGGTAACAAGATCAATTAACATACACAGTAGGAACTTATTACATAAAACTAAGTTGAATCAAAATAAATACGAACATTTTTTTTTATATAATTTTCACTCGAAATAAAATTTTCTCAAAATGGAAGCTTCCACCATACCATTTTTCCAACTCATTTTGAACTGTATTAATGGATCTGCAGAATTTGATGGACGAGATCCAAACCAATTAACAGACTTCATTAAGCAAATTGAAGACATATTACCCACAACACTAAATTTTGATGTAGGTAATAAAAAAATTTTATTCAATTTTCTGAAAGGAAGATGCGTAGAAAAAACTAGGGATATAATTCACGGATATCGACAAACATTGAAACAAATACTTCTGAGTATTTTCGGGGTAAAGAGAAGTCCAGCAGAACTTATGGATGAGTTGAAAACAATCAGTCTTGACTCAACAATAGAAAATTATTATTTTAAAATAAATAAAATTAGGAATAAACTACATAATAGAATATTAGCGCATAATTATCTAAATTTTTCAACGAATGAAGTTAATAGAATAGCACTGAAATCATTTAATGAACATCTCCCAGAACCCACTAAAACTATGATTATAGCAAGAGAAAGATAGTCTAGAAAAGGCATACAAAAAAATATTATAAGCTAGACATCAAGGCTTCACAGCGCTAGGGCAACAAAGGAAGGATCCTAACCCTAATAGCTATCGTAGGACAAATTTTAATAATAACGTTAACAATAGAACATTTTCCAGACCCAACCAAAATATAAATAATATCCCCACTTATAATAGTAGACATAACAATTTTATGCCACAAAACAGGTATAACGATGGCAATGTCCCAAGAAACCAAAATAACAATAACAACAATTATATGCCACAAAACAGGTATAACGGTGGCTGTGTCCCAAGAAATGTAAGTAATAATTATAACGGTAGCAACGGATCAAGCCAAACTAGAATGTCATACCAAACAACAAACACAAATTATTTCCAACATGAAAATTTCAACCCACAGAGAAACTTTAATCAACAAAGAGACGGGAATCAAACAACCAATCAGGAAATTATAATCGGTTCGCAATATCAAATCGCAATAAACCAGAACCTATGGATATTGGCAATGCAAATACAAATTTTCCGTGGGGTCCACAAAACAATTACCCTATATAATAATAGACACACACATAAGAAAGTTATATTATATTTCATCATTGACACTGGAGCAGAGTTCAGTTTGATCAACGAAAATGTTTGTAACCCGAAATGGAAGAGGGATATAGATGTGCAAGTCACAGCAATGGGAAGAAAAACGGAAGTTAAGAAACTTTGCAGATTCCCAATATTTAGAGAATTTAATGAAAAAGAACAAGAACTTTGACGGACTCATTGGTAACAATATTTTAATGAAGATAAATGCGATAATAGACTACAGAAACAGAATTATAAAAACAAATAAAACAATACTGACTTTTTATCTAACAAAAGAAGAAGAAATATATAACGAAATGAGCTATAAAGACAATGAGGTGGAAATCTTCTGTAATGACATAAAAGATAAATGCGTCACAGAATTCGTTGACAATAATTACCTTAACGGTATAGACAAAAAGAGGCTTATAAATATACTAAAAAGATATAAAAGCGTATTTTATAATGAAGATGATAATTTAACATTTACAAGTTCAACAAAACATAAAATAATAAACAGAAATGATATTCTCTGAAATCTACCGATACCCAGAAATACACAAACCGGAAATAGAAAAACAAATAGACCAAATGTTAACCCAAGGTATAATTATAGTATCCTCTAGTCCTTACAATAGCCCTATTTGGCTGTTCCCAAAGAAGCTGGACGCAACCAATGAACAAAATGGCGTCTTGTGATCGACTACAGGAAGTTGAACAACTACAGAAAACAGATTTCCAATTCCTAATAYAGACGATATATTTGACAAATTCGGAAGATGCCAATGTTTTTCCACTCTCAACTTAGCCAAAAGTTTTTATCAAATTGAAATGGATGAACGTGACATACATAAAACAGCGTTCTCCACTGCAAATGGACATTATGAATTTCTAGGAATGCCCTTAGGATTGGGAAATGCACCGGCAACGTTCCAAAGGCTAATGAACGATACATAAAAAGAATATATCGATAAAATCTGCATTGTGTACATGGACGATATTATAGCATTTTCTACAAGCGTAGAAGAGCACCTAGAATCATTGAGCAAAATTTTAATGAGAATAAAAGGAAAAAATCTAAAGATCCTTTTAAATAAATGCGATTTCCTAAGACAAGAAACAAAATTCCTAGGTCACTTGATTACAAAAGRTGGTATTAAACCAGGTCCAGTGTTTTCCATAGTTTTTTCCAAGTGTTTTGAGGCAGCTTTGCTAATTGTGTTTAATCAGGTGACGGACGCAAGTGGGCAATTAAAATCGAAAGAGATAAGTACAATTTTGTATCTTATATTAAATTATTTTACATACCTGCCCATTTTTCCGCGGAAAAAGTTGTTTTTAATAAAATTGTTTCCCCTGAGAACAGCAATCCAGGCACAACGTCGTTATAAATTTTGTTTTGCCGTTGTGATTGGAGAAATCAGCTGTTTTCCCCTTTCTTTTTCTTCTTCGTCTTTTTTGTTTTGTTTTTTAGCATTCCCTTTCGGTTTTGGCGTTGCCAACCATCGAAAATCTAAATTCGATTTATAAAGAAGAGACTGAACAGACTAGTTGGTAAGTGTTCCCAACTATTTTCGAGTGAGGTATGGCCTCTGAGAATAGTTCTGGGTGTACACCAGAAAATCCTTTTCGGAGGATTGCAAAAATTGCMAGAACGCCGCCAAATGGCAAAAATGAGGGGTCCACCGTTGCTGGACCTATAAAAAATAGTGAATGTTTCGACAACGAGAACAAGAGTGGCAAATCTGATAGAGCGCAAGGTAGAGAATCTACAAATATCTTTTGCAAATTGGGCAGGAAAATAAAGGAGCTCGAAAATATGATGTCCGGACAGAGATACATAAACCAAGCTATGCGAGAGCTTGTAAGCAGCATAACACACTTGTATGGTAAATCAGAAAATCCCGAAGTCCTTTCGAAAATAGTGATGGTAGGGAAAGCGTCGCAAGTATCGCCGCAAAATACCCCCAAAAGAGCAYGGGAGACATCAGGCCTCCTACCACCTACGAAGAAGCCAAAAAACATGACTCAAAAATTGCAAGGAACCTTTAGTGAAGTCACCAAAACAAATACTAAAGACAACGCAGCAAATAAACCAGCACCCGAGAAATGGGTAGAAGTGGGAAAAAAGAAGAGGCCCATGGAGAAGAGAATTAGGCCGAAACCAGACGCTATAATTCTAACAAAAAAGGACGGAGCCTCGTATGCAGATATCCTCCGTAAAATTAAAGGTGACAGTGGCCTCGAGGAACTAGGTTCAAACGTGACCTACATCAGGAAAACTCTCAAAGGAGACCTGCTCATAGAGCTTAAAAGCCAAGGAGACAAAAGAGCTGAAACTTTTCAGAGCGCCCTAGTGGGAGTGGTTGGCGAGATGGCTGTAGTACAACCAAAAACACGTCACTATTATGTGCAAAGATCTGGATGAGATAACTTCTCCAGAAGAAATTTGCTGCGCATTAGAAAAAGAGTGCGGAATACAAAACATAGGGCCAGCTAATGTTAAAAATATGCGGAAAACAAGAAGCTGCACTCAAATAGCCCTTATATCCCTGCGTGCCCAAGATGCCAAGACTGCCCTTAAAGTTGGCAAAGTAAAGGTTGGGTGGTCGATCTGCCGCCTCCGGGAGTACTCCCCTGTTTCCCGCTGTTACAGATGCTYCCATCCAGGCCACATGGCGCGTAAATGTTGCAGTCTGACCGACAGGTCCTCTCTTTGCACACGTTGTGGAAGCGCGGGACATGTTGCAAAAGTATGCACTAACACACCGAGTTGCATGCAATGCAAAAACAACATTCGGTCCTAAGTACGACTTGCCCCAAATACGTGGAGTTGCTAAAAACAATGGAGAAATGAGAATATTGCAGCTAACCTAAACCACTGCGCTGCAGCACAAGCCCTGCTGTAACAAACCGTAATAGAARGCAACATTGATGTCGCCTTACTGATTGGCAAAGCAGCAATATGGTCCTGCAATGGACGAACATTCACATCTTGCTGCATAGAAGCAAAAAAAGGCTTTACATGGGCCAAATAGGGGGGATTTATTATTAAGCTGCTACGCTCGTCCCAGTGCGTCCGTTAGAGAATTTGAAGTCTTTTTAGAAAGAAGAGGAAAATCACCGATAATAATGCCAGGCGATTTTAATGCATGGTCTACTGCCTGGGGAAGTAGAAGTTCAAACCAATGTGGGCGCCTAGTTTTAGAAATCCTGAGCCAAACCAACAATAATAAACAGTGGCACAAAAAATACTTACCAAAAAGGAAATAAAGGTTCTGTAATAGACCTGATGTTTGCAAATGATGCACTAAGCAGACACATTAAGTGGAAAGTGTCAGACATGCTCACAAATAGTGACCATATGGCAATCATCGCAGAAGTTTTATTCTCTCGAGACCAGGAACCCCCACGCAGTAACACTACACATAAACGAAGCTGGAAGCAAACAGATTTTGACACTGACGTCTTTGAGACAGTCTGGAGCGCAGCAATAGCACCAGGCGAAGGCAGCGTCCACTTAGTAACCGCATTGCAAAAGGAACTTGTAGCAGCATGCGACGTTACAATGCGAAGGACGAAATGTCACAATAAGCGAAGACCTGTATACTGGTGGAATGAAGAAATTGCCACGCTGAGAAAGCTCTGTCACTCAGCCCGACGTCGCCTACAACGCAATCTAAATGGCGAAAACGAAAACCGTCTCAAAGAAGCTTTTAAAAACCACAAGAGCTTCTAAAGTCAGCTATAATCCGTAGCAAGAGAAACTGTTTTGAAAAGATCTGTAAAGAAGCGAATATAGACCCCTGGGAGACTGCTTATAAAATTTGTATGTCCAAATTTCAAAATAAACGGCAGCAACTCAAATGCGCTCCGTTTATGAAGAAAGTCGTCGAGGCATTATTTCCGACCCACGCCCCGATTACTAGCGCTGTGCGACGAAACGAAGCTGCTGAGTCACCCCCACTGGTTACGGAAGAAGAACTATTGACCATCGCTAAAAGAATCAAAAACAACAAAGCTCCTGGTATCGATGGCATACCAAACATAGCTCTAAAGGCAGCCATAATCTCGAAACCCGCTCTTTTCGCAAAAATGTACAATGCATGCATAAAAGAAGGGATGTTCCCCGATCCCTGGAAAGTCCAGCGTCAGGTTTTAATCCCAAAATCAAAAAACCACCAGATGAACCTTTGACCTCTGTGTATGCTCGCAACAATGGGAAAAGTGTACGAAAGCATAATAAGAAACCGTTTGGAAATTGCAATCCAGGAGGCCGGCGGACTATCAGAAAGACAATACGGCTTCAGAAAACAGAGGTCTACTATCGATGCACTGAAAGAAGTTGTCGACACTGCGAAAAGAGCAGTAAGTGGCAAAAGATGGAAAGGTGGTACAAAAAAATATTGTGCGCTGATCACCCTGGATGTGAARAATGCWTTCAACTCTGCTAARTGGRAAAATATAYTCGAAGCCCTATATGGAATACGCGCCCCTCRGTACCTCATAAATATCGTTATGAGTTATTTTAAAAATAGAAAGCTGATCTACGACACCAMCGAAGGCATCAAGAGCTACCCTATTACAAGYGGAGTACCACAAGGATCTGTTTTAGGCCCTCTCTTATGGAATCTAGTTTATGATGGGATGCTAAGAATTCCACAGCCTAAAAACGTTAAGCTAATCGCATACGCGGATGACCTTATAGTGGTAGCAGTAGGTAAACAACTTGAARACCTACAAAATAAATGTAATGAATGCATAAATGGTCTACGCCAATGTTTCTCTTCCAAGAGTTTGGAACTGGCTGAGCAAAAAACAGAGGTACTGCTCATAAGCACCAGGAAAATTGAGGAAAAAATAACTCTCACTATTGGAGAGTGTATGATTACTTCACAACCCCAGTTGAAGTATTTAGGGGTAATATTTAACTCCAAACTGAAATTCAAGCAGCACTTGGCAAACAAAGCAAATAAAGCAAATAAGGTTTATAACGCGTTATCAAGAATGATGGCAAATAGAGGCTGTGTGCGTTCCAGCCGCCGACTTCTAATCGCAAAAGCTATGAGCTCAGTTACACTATATGCAGCTTCAGTGTGGATACAGGCACTAAACATAAAAGAGTATGCCAAACCAATAAATGCGGTGCATAGACTCACAGCAATAAGAGTAACAAGTGCTTTCCCAACTATTCCCAGAGAAGCATCTGAAGTACTAGCTGGTATGCCGCCCATAGACATCCAGGGTGATGAGCTCACGAGACTATATGAGCTAACAGAGCCAATTACAGAAATGCAAAAAAGAGAAGAGAGAAAGAAGAGCAGAACTATGTGGCAGCAACGGTGGCAAACCTCAACTAAAGGTTGACCAACAGACTTATACCTGACATCCATACGTGGATAGGCAGACAACATGGGGACCTAGATTTCCACCTGACCCAAATATTAAGCGGGCATGGATGCTTCAGAGGCTATCTTTATATATTTCAAAACGACGTCAGTCCGTATTGCCCGATGTGTACGGAGTCAATAGAAGACTCTGAGCACGTGTTCTTCCACTGTCCTCGGTTTGTAGACGTAAGGGAAAAGGTAGAAACAGCACTAGGTGGTAGTTTAACGATGGAAAGTTTAACTGCACTTATGTGTCAGTCCTCTGAGAAGTGGAAAGCTGTTCGCGAAGCGGCAGCTTCCATCATGACAATATTAAGACAGATACAGCATAATAGGCGTCAGTCTATCTGTGCTATAGAGGAGACGTAAAATGTCTTGTCACTCCCATGAAGTAATACCTTATCTGGTGGTTCCGTGGGAGAGTATTGGGTTGGGAGTAGGTTAGGACCRTCGTCCATTGGTTTGGTTAAATAATATAAAGGAACCTAATTCAAAATTACAAAGGTGGAAAATTAAACTCAATGAATTTGATTTCGACATTTTATACATTAAAGCTAAGGAAAATGTAATTGCAGATGATCTAAGCAGATTAAATCACGAAAATTATAATATGGTAGAATTGAATT
>NW_017537050.1:113417-121117 GCF_001853355.1 Bactrocera latifrons
TAGTTTATTAAGAAGTAAAGACATCATACTAAGCAGTGTGTTTGTTAGTTCTATTTGCTTAGTTAGCAATTGCTTAATTTTTACTATTGTATTTTGTCCGTTCGTGTCATTGTTGTTTACATTACCTTTTACAACATTAGCATACGATTACTCAGTGTTGTTATTTGTGTAATTATTGGTGTAGTTTACGCTCTCTTTATTACMCGGAGCTGAAAAGTTGTGTAGGCTTGTGTTTTTATTCTCCTTTGTACGATTTGCAGCTTGCGGTTTATTTCGAATAAGTTGTTGGTACACAGCACAACTTTTGTAATTCACTGTGTGATTTTGGAGGCAATGTACACAGGTAGCCAAAATTTCTTTGGGTTTGGTGCATTCTGCAGTTGAGTGCATTAAATTACATTTTACGCACTTAAATGGTTTTTTGCAGTAAGTTTTGGTATGTCCAAACTCTTGGCATCGATAACACTGCACTATATCATTTATTTGACGAGGTGCTTCCACCTTAATAATTGCATTGTTTATATGCTTAATTTCATAAATGTCTTTGTTGTTGGAGCTCGGTTTCAAATCAACAAAGAACATTGGCAGCGGTAGTTTCGTCAATCTGCTCTTGACATTTGATATGTTTCGCACTTTATGACCTAATTGTGTAATTTGTTTCATAATTTCTTCAGTTGAGGTGGAATGGTGAATTCCTTTTATCATCACCCTGTATGATATGTATGAAAACTAATTTTGTTACTGTCTAGGTTTTTTACAATTTTTCTGTATGAGTCTATATTATTTATCATAAGGCGTATTTGCCCATCTCTAAGCGACTTATAACTGAAATCTTTCTTAACAATAACACTAGCAATAAAGCTACCAATTACACCAATATTAACTACTCCTGGTATGATTAACGGTGGTGGTTTTGGAATACTCGGCCCTTCTTCATTCGCTGACACATTAATATTTCCGCCAGATTTCGGAAAGTSTTCGTCATCATCACTTAGTATATCAAACCGATTTGGATGTATAATAATTTGTTTTTTGTTCTGATACAATTTAGAAGATTCAGAACTGCCGCGTTTTCCGTTTCTGGGTGCAATAATATGCCACACATGAGCATTACTTTCATTGTTTGTATTTTCCCCTGYAGCATTCATTGTGCAATGCTAAGCAGAGGCAGCTTATTAGTCAGTATGTATCACTTTTCGCTGTTTTCTTTTGCTTACTATAAACACGAAATTAATTTTACTCTCACAACCAGTAACTCACACTTGTCGATAAGGCACGTTAGGTCACTAGAACGGTCAATCAACGACTATTGTCAATATATGTATATAAAAATCAACTTATAATTCAAAGAGCGCAAAGGCAATCAATAACAAAGAAATTAATACATCAAAGGGAAATAATAAATGTAACACTTGAAAGCGACATTTTAAAAATAATGCAAGAAAATCTACCGGAAAAAGGATTAATCGTAAATTACTACCCAGATGACAAATTATTTTTACAAATTCAAGAGTTATATATAAAATTTTTCGCAAATAATGCAAATCTAATAATAATGAAATCAAACATAATTTTAAAAGATGYAACAGACAAAGGAGAACTCTTAACATTGATAGAAGAGAAACATCTGGAAAATAATCACAGGGGAATAAATGAAATATTTGAGGAAATAAAAAAAACACACAACTACMCCAAATTACAAAAAGAAATACAGAAATTTATCAATAATTGTGAAATATGCAAGGCGAAGTGCGACAGAAACCTTATCAAACATAATTTAAATATTACGTAAACTCCTAAAAAACATATGAAATTGTTCATTTTGATATTTGGTACCCACAAAGAGACATAATGTACCTTAAAAGCATCGAAAAATTAACAAAATATGCAACAGCCAAATCATTAGAGGACAGAACTTGGATCTCAATTGTAAATGCCATAAAGGAAATATTTAGACAAACCGGAAACTTTAGTAACAGACAATGACTTAGATACAGTACCAATAAAACAATTCTTAAAAGATAATAAAATAAACCTACACCTAACGACCACAACAGGAAACGCAGATGTTGAAAGATTACACTTAACTTTGAATGAACACTTAAGWTTTTTTAATGCTGATGCAAATAACAACGACAATCTGAAAGAGAAAATATTAAAACCAATAACTGCTTATAATAATACCATATATTCTACGAAAAAAAAAGAGACCGATTGATTTCATAAATAACTTACTTTCCGAACAAGAACTAAACAAACTCACGGAAAAAGAAAGATTCAATATTGACATTTTTAAATTAAATCACGTAGAGACAGTACTCCTTTTATATAAAGATGACACATCACTTATAGCTGTAAAAATACCAATTACACACGTTAAAGCAGATCTAATACTAATAACCCCATTACCTAATAAGCAACATTTTGAAATGATAGGAGAACAGAAATATGCAGGAAACAAAATATATAACTATACAAAAGGAACACATTTCAAAAACTTAAAAGAAATTAACGTTTGTCCATTTAACCAATGAATATAACAATGACACAATAATCGAAGACGATACTATCCTGATTAAAAATGCATATAAAATAAAAATGAAAGAAGACTGTGACAATAGAGAAATTGTACTCGAAGGAAATGCATTAATACATWTTTAAATGTAAAGTTGAGATAAAAAATAAATCATTCTAAAACCAAAAAGTTGTTGTAGAAGAAAGATATATTTTCCCTGAAAAAGAAACTGATGTATTACAGTTTGAAAAATAGAAATGGAAAGTAATACATTTTTCAGAGATAATAATAAATCAAGAAAAAAATATTAACAAATTAGAAACAAATTAAAAATACACAAAAATGTTAACTATGGCATAAGTATACTAATAATATTATTAATAACAATAGAAATATTGGTAAAATGTATAATATATAAGAGAAATAAAAATACGAATTTAAATGTAGAGCTACAAATTCAACCTCTTTCAAATAAGGAAAACACAAGAAAAATAATTGGTCCAATGTCAAGCTCAAAACTATAACTATACTTTTATAATCATAAGTAGTTTCATAATCACTAGTAATAGTAAGAAAACTTGGCAGCATTCAATATTAAATATTCAATGGAGACCATTGAATCTAAGGGTGGAGGAGTCACATATTGACATACATACACCCAATACATAATAAAACATTATCCACTTCAAGAAAGATTTCGAAACCTGAAGTCTTTCTTGAAATAGGAGAAGTTTGCTTACAGATTTTCTGCTGATAATACAAATTCTTCTGGCATGCATGCAGATGTGTGTATGTATGTAAGTAAAAATAAACACATGTATAAGTGCCTGCGCGCACTTCAAATTAGAATATAAGCAACAAATTGAAATAAAGAAAATTTAGTTAAAGTATTGAACTAAGCAAAGAAGCTCGTTACTTTTATTTTAACACCGAAGTGGAAACAAAGAGCCAAGCAAAGAAGCTTGCGTTCTTTGTAACACCAGAACTGTATACATCAACATTTTTCGCTGCTAGAATTGCACGATTACTAAACCAGTCATTACTTAAATAGTTATTTAGCATATCTGGGAAGAAACTCTCAATCAGTTCAATTTTAGTTTGAACAACAATACCAAAATTATCTGGCAATCTAATATGTTGAGTATCTTGATGAAATTCTATTAWTGTGCTGTTGGATCATTTTGGAGTTGTACTCGCATGTTTTTTGTCAGTCTGAGTGTTTCAACATTTTTCCACAAAATTGATAAAAACCGCCTTGTTTAGCATCAACAGCCAACATAATTCGATTGCATATGTTCTTCTGCTCTTCAGTTAATAATGGTTCATTGTTAGTAACAAATGTATTTAAATCACGATTATTAAATTGTCCTTCTCGCTGCAAATCAGTATTTACTAATGACTAAGTGGTGAACTTGAGATCAGAGTACATAGATCTTTAATTATTATTAATGCTTCGTTATACATATCTTCTGTGAAGTCTAAGTTTTTAGAGTGGTTTATTTGTTTATGTCGGTAGAGTCTATCTTAAGTCATGTAGTTCTTATATTTTTCCCACAATGTAGATGACTATGTTGGAAAACATTTCAAAATAATGGCAAATATTACTCGGCGAGGACTTTAAAGCAGCATCAGCAAGTGTCAGATCCCAAAATCTTCTAAAAGTTGCAGCGCGTGACATGCATCTTTATATGTACTGAACACTTGGCYATTAACTGTTCGTAAAAATTGAAGAGATTGTTCCAGGAAATTTACCAACAATAAACGCAGAAAAAATCATTCTCGTTGTTTCGGATGTACAGTATAAAGTCGTCCCCGTGTCTTAGCTTTAAATATGCCTGCAATTGAAGGATGTCGTTCGCCCTTTTTTCGGAGTTTCTCTTTTTATAGCTGACGTGTTCCATGTAAAATAGTATGGAATATCAGGGTTTTTACGAATTGACCATACATATCAGTTTTTTGACAAAGAGTGAAAAATTCGTTTAGTTCGTCTATATTTTGTACTCTAAATATGGCCAAATCACTACMCTTATGAACGTACTTGCAAATRTACTTGATGGATTTGACAGAACTGCAAAGCTCAATATTAATATGAGCCTTTTGGAGAGTAGTGGTGAGTCAATTTCTAATTGGTTAGAATTTGAAGTTCTCATTTTATATGTATGACCACCATTATCAGCATTTCTGCGGCGAGACAATGGATAACCCTCAATATCAGTAATGGTATCATTTGTGAATTTTTTAGGAAAATTTTTTTTACATTTCTCATTTTCCATGCATGGTGATATCATGTTAAACGCTCCACACGGTGCATAAAGCATATGACGTGTAACAATATTAAATAATTCTTGATCAATTGAAGAATCTGGAATTTTGGCTGAAATAATTTGATCAATATCCTCTCTACGAATTTTATCTTCAAGCCAAATTAAAATGTGGGCATGAGATAAGCCTCGTTTCTGCCACTTAATTGTTTATAACCAACAATACGTTTTGCCAAAAACTGAATTTTTTGTTATTAAATCATTCAAAGATTTCAACTTTTATTTAAACACTCGTGCGGTAATATCGTGACGATGTATTGATTATTGACCTGGTTATAGCAAAGATTGGATTTCCTCCCAATATGGATTACACGTAAATGTTATAAACAAATCTGGACGACCATCTTTCTTATTTGAGGCTTAAGTCGTGGAATTATATGTTGCATTAGGCGATGTTCCGCGTGCAACATTAGCACGTGTATATACTTGAGTAGCAATGTTGCAAGTCGATATTTCTCTAGTATTATTAGAAGATGGCGTTCGTTATATGTCAGGCTTGAGTTAGCAAGCCGGGCATTAGCACGAAGCAGACCTTTCGTATCCAGAAACGGATTTAGTTACTAAGAGTGAGCTCTTTTGGTCAACCGGCTTCAATTCTCTTAGTAGTGACATATCGCAACTGATGTGGCACGACTGAGTATAAGTGATAAACGCGACCTTTGCCTTTTCTAGGTCTAGGTGCGTCAATGTATCGCCTTGGGAGTATAGTGTGGGTTCTGACTTCACTCCAATTTTGAGTCGCTTGATGTAAGCGATTACCCTGAGTGATCTGGGGTATGATGAAAATCGCTCAAAGATGTCAATGTCATCCAATGTCGTGCGAAAGGAGTCAATTTTTCTTTCGGCGGCAATTATGTTGTGCATGGGCGATCGTGGCCAAGAATCGGGGGATTCTGTGAACCATCGAGGAACATTCCACCAAAGAGTGGTGGTTGCAAGGTGCAGAGGCTTTCACACCCTAGTACCTAGATCAGCAGGATTGTCAGCACTGGTCACGTGTCGCCAAGTGGCTGATCCCACGAGGTCAAGGATTTGAGACGTTCGATTGGACATATACGTCTTCTATGCATTTGGAGTTTTTTCTACCCATGCTAATACATTTTCGGAATCTGACCAGGGATAAAATTTATATTTGGTCATATTTAGATGAGTTTGCACTATGGATACTAGTTTGGCTAGCAGTGGCGCACCACATATTTCCAGTCGGGGCAGACGTATTGTTTTTAGMGGAGCCATCTTTGCCTCGGCTAATAGTAGGAKACTGGTGGTCGCTGTGTCGAATTGTGTGTGCACATAGATGGTGACACAATATGCATTTTCAGAGGCATCACAGAAGCCATGTAGTTCGACTTTGTGCTCTGGTACATAATTTATCCATCGTGGGATTTGCATCTGAGAATTATCATTCAGATTACTCGTGAACTGGGCCAATTTTCTAAGCGAAGTGGTTTCACTTGTTCATCCCAGTCAGTTCCGTCTGGCCACAATTCTTGTATTAGAATTTTTGATTGTATCATAATTGGAGAAAGCCATCCTGCGGGGTCGAAAAGGTTTTGCCACCGAGGATAAAATCTGTCCTTTTGTGATGGCTGATAATGCGGATATTGACTCATTAGTGTATTAGAACTGGTCCGATATCACATTTCATTGGATGCCTAGTATTTTTGTTGTACTTTCCTTCTCGAATATAAGGAAATTATTGTGCAACAAATTTTCGTTTGGAATATTTTTGAGTATATTTGGGTGATTTGCCGTGATCGGTTTTAATGATGATTTGAGGGCTTTTATTATCTGTGATAAAGCTCGTATGCTTGTGGAAGAGTGTCACTTACAGACAGAATATCATCTACATACGTTTGAGTTTTCAACACTTCAGTTGCCAGAGGAAATTCTGACTTTGTGTCTTCTGCCAGTTCGTAGAGTGTTTGAATGGCTAGATATGGTGCACAGTTAACGCCAAATGTAACTGTTTTTAGTTTGAAGTCGCGTAAAGGATTAGTGCGGGATTTTCGGAAAGCTGCTTGAAAGCAAGTTTGTTAGTTGCTGTAAGACAATAGCTTCTGCTTGAATGCGCTTATCCGCTTGGGGGGAAGTAAGGGTAATGGGGCAGATTTTGTTTGAGTTTTGTACTACTCTTCCGCCCATTCCCGTAATTTCAAAATTAGCTAGTTTTGTTTTCAGTTGTAGCCTACTTTGTGCCCTAGACGCTACGAAAGATCGTTGTGATCCTTAGTCTATTAGGGCTCTGAGCTTAAACAGTTCACCTCGATGTTCGAGGGAGACGACTGCTGTGGATAGTAGTACCCTACTTTGGTTTTTGCTGTATAGCGTTTGAGTTTTTAATGCCTTTGAGTAGCATGGTGTTTCTTAGCAATTTTGTGGATCTGGCACTTCRGGATTTGTTGTTGCAACTAAAGCCGCTACTCTTTTGATATTTGCGCTGCTTGAGGGTAAGCTGGACAAATTATTTCTATGAAGCATCGAATGGTGTCTTTTATGACAATAGACGCAGTTAAATTTGCTTTTGCACTCTTTGAGTGCAAAGTCTTTTTGTTTTCACGAAATTGTTGCGGGCGATAATATTCAATTTTTTGAATCTCTCGCAAGATTTGAGCTTATGCCATCCTGTACATAGTTCGCACGATCTATATTTATTCTGTTCAGATGAGAACGATTGCGTTTTGAAGAAGGTTCTATTCAAATTGCTGTTGCTATTGGCTTGGGGCTTGTGGAAGCTTCTATAGAAGTCTTGCTGAATACCTTTTGGTTTTCTTCTTCTTGATTGGCGTAGTCACCGCTTACGCGATTATAGCCGAGTTAACAACAGCGCGCCAGTCGTTTCTTCTTTTCGCTACGTGGCGCCA
>NW_017537050.1:133369-136099 GCF_001853355.1 Bactrocera latifrons
ATTTCAACCAAAGGACACATTAAATAGTTGAGAGTTCGCAGAAATGAAACACAAACGAAAGAAAAGCAAATAAAGCACAAGCATACAAACATACATATGCATACACATGTGAATATGTCACCAACCAAAAATTTAAACATTGTTTTGGACATCGCATTGTAAGTGTTGATGGTGGCGCAGGTGGTAGCGCGTAAGCGGTTAAAAATTGAAAATGAATGCACTGGTGATTCACTGGTTCGAAGCCCGCCGGGGAGCATTTGATTTTTAAAATCTCGAACATTTTCGCCGACGTTAAATAGTTGCGCAATGCGTTGCAACTATACGACATTATGTTCGCAAATGATTCACTCAGCAGGCACATAAAGTAAAGTGGACAGTGTGAAACATAAAAACACATATAGTTATCATATGGCGATTATAGCTCAAACTTCGTGCAGCCCAGAGCCGGAACCCCGCAGCAGAATCACTTCCCAAAAGCGAAGCTGGAAACAACAGGAGTTCGATCCAGACCTTTTTGAGCTAGTCTGGAGTGCATCAAGAGCACCAGAAGACAACGCCGCCCATCTGGTATCTACTGTGCGAAAGGAACTGCTCGCAGCATGCGATGCAACAATGCGCAGAAGAACACATTATAACAAACGAAGGCATGTATATTTTTTGGAATGTGGAAATCTCCACGCTGGGAAAGCTTTGTCACTCAGCTAGACGGCGTCTACAGCGTAACCAGGTTGAAACGAACGAAAATCGCCTAAGAGAGGAATTTAGAAGCAGAATAATCACAAAAGGAGTTTCTGAAGAGGCATTCTTGCCCAGCTTGGTCCTGCGAAGTAATACCTAACGGCGGTTAAGCTAACGCAGCCCTCCGACACAAAAAAAAAAAAAAGTTATCGTAAAAAATCAAACATTTTCGCGAACATGGATCGGTACGCGCACAAACCCATACACGAGTATGCGCACACATTTATAGCAGAGAACGTCTATTATAGAGAAGGGGCGGAGATCGTAAAAATATTTTTGGCTAACTCGGTCGAGATGAGCCAGTTTCACCACTTCCAGCTCGGCAGGAGAAATTTTAACATTTTCGTTTGAACAGAGCTGAGCGTGAAATAAAAATTATGCTCAAAGGTGTATATTGCTCGAACAGACGTATATGCAAACATGTGTATTCGTATGAATTCTTTTTGTGTATATTAATGAATACATGTGCAATTGAATACATTTGAACTAAATTACTTTTCAAAGCAATACTCGTAGTTACATATGTATGTATATAACATACTATCATAACATTATTAAAAAAAATTAAATATATTACAATAGGGATAAATGTACATTAATCGTACATTTTATCATTCAAAACTTATCTATGTGTCACATGTTTCATGACCATATGTGTTTATGTTCGCTTTCGCGAATTCAAATCATAKTATCACTTATCAATAATAACATGTGTGCGCTGCTCATATGTACATAACTATGCTCGCATGACATTGGCACACAAATAATTCGTACACAATTACATTAGATATACGTTCATATGTAGATATGTCACCCGCAAAAACTACAAACATTGCTTTGAAAAAACAACAATCGTTTGCAATAGCATCATACATACTTATATGCGTACACATGTAAATATGTGCGTATGACATTCCCACACAAATAATCCATACACAACTTAAATGCGATCACATGTGGATATGTATGTATGTCACCCGCATAAACTACAAATATTGTTCTACAAAAACAAYAAACGTCTCAAATAGCATCAGCAAAAATCTGCCTCGATATGTATGCAAGCTCACACACAACATACATATTTACACAAGTTCGTTGGTAAAGCTATTAGAGCGGCAAGGGAAGCAGTGGCAATGGGCGATTGTTCGTTTGTGTTTTCGGCACAGCTCGGATTTTCTACCAACAATACAATGTTGTGACGCATTGTCGCCACATTGACTCTTTGACAAAAAGTGAGCTTCGCCATTGGCTGTCCCTGTAAACGGAGATTTCTCATGAAGCATTGAGTGTATATATTTACATACATATGTTCCATGTAGACGAATTTACAAACATTATGCGTATGGTCTGTCATATTTGTTGACATGCACACATAATTATATGTACCTATGTATATGAGCACATTTGCGTCCGCTAGATCTTTTAAGGCTGCGCGCAGAGTGGCCGCTTGTTGCCGAGCCGAGCYGACTGACGCTTATTGCGAGAACTTGTTCATGCGAGAAACAAGTTTGAGTGTGCATAGTGGATGCGAGAATCAGCGCTGATATTTTATCTATTATTTGTGTTTTATGTATGTTTGTATGCATTTGGGTTTGTTGTTCATTCGTGTTTGTGAAATTGAAGTGAAAAGATATGGATTCGACAGATGATGAGTATTTAGCTTCGGCTACTGTTTTAAAGTATTTTATCAATAAAAAATCATTTGGAAAACATCCAATAAATGACAAACGAAGTGAATTTGGAGAACTTCATCACTTATATAGTGATTTAAGAAAATATCGTGCCAAATTTAAAGAATATACTCGAATGAGTATTGAAACTTTCGACTATATTCTCGAAAAGATTGGTGATAAATTAAAAAAGAAGTGGAGTAATTTTATGTAAGTACCAATATGTCCATGTGAACGCTTGATAGGAACTCTCAGGTAAGAAATTTTTTATGTTTTATATATTTGTATTTATTGTATTAAATTCATAAATACATTTTTTTAT
>NW_017537050.1:136969-141573 GCF_001853355.1 Bactrocera latifrons
TCAACAGTAGGAGCTATTGTTAAGGAGACAACCCAAGTTCTATGGGATAATATGTTTACTATACATATGCCGCAGCCAAACGAACAATGTTTTCAAGAAATTGCAGAGCAATACTGGAAGCTATGGAACTCCCAAATTGTATTGGTGCTATCGACGGGAAGCACACACGAATCAAGTGTCCAGGAAATACTGGCTCCATGTATTATAATTATAAACACTTTTTTTCCATTGTGTTGCAAGGTATTCCCGATGCCAACTGCAAATTTATTGCGGTTGAAGTTGGTGGATACGGAAAGCAAAGTGATGGTGGCACTTTTAGCTCTTCCAAAATCTTTAATCTTTTAAAAGTGGAGAACTACCTGTACCAGGAAATACATGTTTGCCAAACAGTGAAGAAATTGTGCCATATGTATTTCTTGGGGATGAGGCTTATCCCCTTTTAAAATGTTTGTTAAGGCCGTATAGCCGAAAGGAGATAACGGAAGACCATGAATATTTTAATGCCCGGCTTTCGAGAGCTAGAAAATGCATTGAATGCGCGGGTTATTAAGTGCAAGGTTCAGAATATTATGGAAGCCCATTCAAACGGATCGTTTGTTCGCTGAACTCATTGTAAAATGTATATGCCTTCTACACAACATAATTATTGATTTAGAGAGATTAGATGAAAATTTAAAAGAAGAAGTGCAAAAAGAACATTTGGAAAAAATCATAAAAGAATTCAATAAAACATGTGTCAAAAATGGTAGATTAATAAGAGATAAATTGTAATTTCGTATGCATGAATAAAATATAATAAATTTCAAAGTAACTTACTTGGTATTTTCATTTCTGAAGCAACGGACATCCATAGCTTTTCCACTACAACACGGTTATGATAACATTTATTTTTCTGATCCCACAAAGCCGGCCGAAAAAAACTTCTCTTATTAATTGTTCTACATTCATTTTAAATAAACCAAAACACACGAATGTACTCAAGAAAAGTTCAACAAGAATGCCATTAAATGATGAATGACAGCATATAATTTTTGATTTCACTTTTTCCAAAGAATTTTATGCCCAAAACTAGCTTTTCGCAGAATAAACACCGTTTTCGGCGCTGAAATACGCTTTGGAACTGTTTTCTCGCATTCAATCAGCTTTGCGCTCTGCCCAGATCGGCGCCCACTATGACCTGTTCGCGCTTATTTGTACTAATTTGTATAGTACCAGTTTTCTCGCATTGGTTCTCGCAATAAGCGTTAGTCGGCTCGGATCGGCAACAAGCGGCCACTCTGCGCGCACCCTAAGATTATATCAAAACTTGAAGGTGAATGTATAAATTTAAAACTAATTACCTTAACTTATATCAATTATTTAGATAATAATACAAACATTACTCTATTATATATTTTTAATGATTTTATGGAATCATCATGAAATACATATGTAGATAAATTTTAATATACATACATACATACTTATGCACATATATACTAAGCTTTGATACCAAATATATACGCATCATATGTATATAAATTATGTAACGAGTCGATTGCGCATAGAAAATAAACGAATCTCTAGGCGTAAATTTGTTTACATTGGAATTAGCATTATTTTTCTCATTTAACACTGAAAATGCTCAATTCTGCTATTTTCGTGGTGAAACACGCTTATAATTTGTCTGTGGTGAGACTGGACCATCTCTGCCGACTACCCCTTCGAAAAGTTGCGATATTTGAAACGTGAACCATCTCTATGATAGACATTCTCTGTTTATAGCAGAGAACATTTGTCATAGAGAGAGTTCACGGCGCGGAGAACGTAGAAATATTTTTGGCTAACTCGGTCGAGAAGAGGGAGTTTCACCACTGCCTGTTTGGCAGGAGAAATTTTAACAGTTGCGCTTGAACAGAGCTGAACATTGAATAAAAATTATGCCCAGAACTATATATTGCTGTTACAGAGGTACTTTGTTAGCTCTTTTGCTTATATTTTTATACGTTTATATGTAAACATGTGTATTCATATGAATTCGAGTTGTGCATATTTATGAATACAGGTGCAATTGAATACATTGTATACATATGTAGGTATATAGCAGACCATCATAATATATTACAAAATTTATTATTTACAATAGATATAAATTTACATGAATCGTATATTTAATAATTCAAAACTTATATTCACATGTATCATGATCATATGTATTTACATATGTACGCTTTCGCGAATTCAAATCATATTATCACTTWTCAATAATAACATAGCGCGTACATAATGTACGTAAATAGGCTCGCATGACATTGGCACACAAATAATGCATACACAAACTTACATACAGATATGAGTAGACATATAGATTGTATGTCGCCCTCAAAAATTACAAACATTGTTCTACAAAAACAACAATCGTTTAAAGTAGCATCAGCAGCGTCACAAGTCAACAATATTAATTGATATGATTATCATTTTGCTCATTTCTATGAATATATGCACCATTTATAACATTCTAATTAAATTATGCTATTTTTAAAACAATATTTGTAGTTAATGTGCAATTAAGAGTTATTTATTAAATATTTCTTATGTTTGAGAATATATTATAATTTCATATATGAATATGGTTGTAAATAWGATATAGTACATACATAWKWATAAGTATGAGATACTATCATAATATCATAAGAACTTAATATATTACAATAGTATGTCATTTAATTTTCATACGCAGCTACATATCACCGCATAATTACATACATACATATGTATGTATGTACATACATATGTACAATTCAAATTCAAATCGTAATATTATCATTTATCTGTAAAAAGTGTACGCGCACTGCTCTATATTTACATGCATATGYGTACGACATTGCCGAACTAATAATGTATACACAAACCAACATACAAATATGAGTACACATGTAAATAAACCTTCATTGGAAGTTAGTGAAAGTAGACGTATTTTTTTTAGTGGTCTAGAATATTTGCAAGATTTTGTAATTTCAAAGTGATGGCAATCTTGTTTTTGTTTGAGACTTACCAGGAAACTGGAACTGGGCTTTTAGTCGATTGGATGCTAATACCAAAACTAGATAAGTACTTTGATTTAGTTCAATAGAATTTATTTGGCAATTACGTGCCCCTTTTTTGGTAAATTTATAAAAAAAAAAATTATATAAGAATTTCCCCACGTAACAGCGAATCAAAACGTGCACTCGTTTCTTTTTTGCCGTTTTGATTTAGTCCATCAGCTGTTTTTTGTTTTGTTTCTCCTTTTTCTCCTTCTTCGTTTTGCTTTGGTTACGGCATTGCCAACHATCAAAATATAAGTAAGGTTTGTTAGCGTAAAGACTGAACGTACCCACCGACAGGTGTTCCCAACTATTCTCTGGCAGAATTATGGYCTCTGAGAACAGTTTGGGATGTACACTAGAGAATCCTTTTCGGAGGAACTCAAAAATCTTGAGAACGCCTCCAAAAGGTAAACCTGCTGGATCAGCAAAAATATGCCAAAATGCCGAAAAAGCAGGCAAAGGTGGGAAATCGGAGCAGCTTTATAATAGAGAAAATCCCAATATTTTCGACAAACTGGGTAAAAAAATTACAAGGCAGAAAAGAAAGAGAACCCGTCGAAAAGAGTTATGGTAGGAAAGGCGTCGCAGGTATCCCCTATCCAAAGTGATAAAAAATGCCCCAAAGAGGCCTCGCGAGAYATTGGGTTATATGCCACCAACCAAGAAGCCGAAAAACATGAATCATAAAGTGCAAGCAACACATAGTGAGGTCACTGAATGCTTGCACAAAGACAGTTTAGGAGACAAGCCSGCAGGCGAGAAATGGGTAGACGTCGTTAAAAAGAAGAAACCGATCGAAAAGAGAATCAGATCGAAACCAGACGCTATAATCTTAAAAAAAAAGGAGGGAGCGTCATATCGGATATCTTGAAAAAAATAAAATGCGACAGAGGCCTTGAAAAACTGGGCTCAAATGTGAGGTACATTAGAAAAACCCTCAAAGGAGACCTACTAATTGAACTAAAAAATCAAGTAGAAAAGAGAGCCGACACGTTCGAAAGCGCCCTAAAAGGAGTTATTGGTGAGATGGCCGTACTACAGCCAAAAACTCATAATATTAACATTATGTGCAAAGACTTGGATGAGATAAAGAAATCTGTGAGGCATTACAAAAGGAGTGTGGTATCAAAAACCTAGGGAAGCAAAATATAAAAAATTTACGGAGCACTAGAAGTGACACTCAAATAGCTCTTACATGCCTACGAGCTGAGGATGCCAAARCTTTACTCAGGTGCGGCAAAGTAAAGATCGGGTGGTCAATCTGCCGCCTCCGGGAATTTTCACCTATTACTCGTTGTTTTAGGTGCTTCCAACTAGGACATATAGCACACAAATGTTGCAGCCCCRTTGATAGGTCCTCCCTTTGTACACGTTGCGGAACTCCATTTCACGTGGCAAATACATGCACAAATTCCCCGAGTGGTATGCTCTGTAAAGAGGAGCACTCCGTTCTAAGTACGATCTGTCCTAAATACACAGATATGCTGAATTCAATGAAAAAATGAAGATATTGCAACTAAATCTCAACCACTGCGC
>NW_017537050.1:141692-143404 GCF_001853355.1 Bactrocera latifrons
GCACTTGGAATAAAGATATAAGTGGCAAAGCAGCAATATGGGCCTGCAAAGGTCAAGCCTTCACATCACGTTCCAACGAATCTCATATCGGCTTTACATGGGCGAATATAGAAGGAATATATTTTGTAAGCTGCTATGCTCGTCCTAGTGCAACAATTAGCGAATTTGAAGATTTTCTCCTGGAGTTATCTCTAGAAATCAGAAGCAAATCGCCAATAATAATAGCGGGAGATTTTAACGCATGGTCTACTGCTTGGGGTAGCAGAATTACTAATCATCGTGGTCGCCTCATTCTAGAATTTCTGGGAAAAGGGAAACAAAGGTTCAATAATAGACTTAATGTTTGCTAACGACGCGCTTGGCAGGCATACTAAGTGGAAGGTGTCAGATATGTTCACAAATAGTGACCATATGGCTATAATTGCTGAAGTTTCGTTCTCCCAAGAAGCGGAACACTGTCCGAGAAATACCTCCCGAAAACGAAGTTGGCGGCAAAAGGAATTTGATGCTGACGTTTTTGAGAGCGTCTGGAGTGTGGCAAAGGTATCAGGCGAAAACGCAGCCCACTTAGTATCCGCTGTGCGGAAGGWATTAGTTGAAGCATGCGATGCAACTATGCGCAGGACGAGATACTATAACAATCGAAAGCCAGTATACTGGTGGAACGACGAAATCGCTAAGCTAAGAAAGCTTTGTCACTCAGCTAGATGCCGCCTACAGCGCAACCAGGGAGGTGATAACGAAATCAGCCTCAGAGAAGCATTTAAATGCCAAAAAAAGCTCTTGAAGTCAGCCATTATCCGTAATAAGAGATCCTGTTTCGAAAAGCTCTGTGAAGAAGCGAACATAGACCCCTGGGGAACGGCATACAAAATTTGTATGTCGAAATTCAAAAATAAGTCGCAGCAACCCAAGAACGCACTATTTATGAAAAGGATTGTCGAAGCGTTATTCCCGACACATGCCTCCATTTCCTATATTAAACGAAACGAAGCTACGGAGCCACCCCTATTAGTCACTGAAGACGAACTATTGGCTATTGTGAAAAAAAACAAAAACTCCAAAGCGCCAGGAATAKATAGTATACCAAATAAAGCCCTTAAAGAAGCCATAACTCTAAGGCCCAGATTATTTGTTAACATGTGCGTTTGTTAAAATGCGATCAATTTTGTGACTTAATATTAACAGGGTTAAAAATTAATATTRATATTTCGCATAACCACCTTTGGCATCTATAATGGCWTTGATTCTCCTTGGCATACATAAACACAAATTTGCGCATGTTTCTGATGAAATAGAATCCCACGCCTGCTGCACCTTAGGCCATAATTCGCTCAATGAGCCCACTTCCCCGGCGACCGATTTTTTTAGTATACCCCACAGGTGCTCGATAGGGTTGAGGTCCGGTGATTGCGGAGGCCAATCTAGTGTACTAATACTATTGTCCTGGAGCCATTTGCGAGTCGCTYTTGCTGTGTGCTTCGGATCATGGTCCTGTTGGAAGACAATGTCCGACCCATTTCCATCTAAGTCTCCTATAGTGCCAAGCAAATGACTGCGCAGAATTTCAATATAAGACTCTGCCGTCATTCGTCCTTCGATTTTGGCCAATCTACCAACACCATTGATCGTCATGCATCCCCATACCATAATGGAGCCTCCTCCAAACTTCAGCGTAGGCTTAACGTGGTGTGCCTGTAATTTCGCACCCT
>NW_017537050.1:143889-148537 GCF_001853355.1 Bactrocera latifrons
CTGCAAATTTTCTGCGAATTTTACTCACAGTGCCAATGGAGATTTTCAGCCTTCGAGAAATTTCGCTATGAGTCTTTTACCTTTTATATCTATATATTTCAAATAATTCAAACTATTCTATTTAATGAATTCACTTTTTTGCGCACGTCCAAACACTTCGAGCGAAAGTCTCACGCTTGCCTTCTGCGTATTTTTCAAATTTTACTTTACCGCTACTTTTGGTGGCGACGTAAAACATATAAATAACGGTACGTCAAACACCAAGCAACATAAGTATTCAGCCGAATTTGTGTTTGACTGCATATGCAAGACCGAATGAAAAAAGAAATGAATATTCAACTGAAGCGTGATCAATTTTGTGAGTCACTGTATGTATATGTACATACATACATAAGTATGCAAATATTTAAAAGATGCGATGAGCGATGCGCGGGCAGGGCGAAGTGAAGTGTGTGTGTGTTGCGCTTTGTACATAGTACGTTTGAATGTTCCTAGGTGTATAAGGCAGTATTAGGGTGTGCCAATAATATACCGGTTTGAATGCTATATATATTTAACCAAATATTTGTATATTACTAACAATAAAATTTCCCAAAATATTTTTTGTAGTAATAAGTATAATATATCCTATTATTTTGTGTATGCACATATATGTATGTATATATGTATATATAACATAACAGTAGTATGAATAATATATAAACAGATATACATTTCTTTCTGTATGTAATTAGGATACGAAGAAGCGAATTCGCATTTGTGGACGGGTCCACTGCCGCGGAGAAGGTGCTGCATTCGCAGTTTTGCTTCCAGATAGGCGACGATTTTCGAGTTCCCAAAAAAAGAAGATGTTCGGCAGGGTTGGACAAAGGCTTGCAGCTTAGTTGTGTCGCCTTCCTATACCCTTTTTATTTGACGAAATTATTTTGACTCGCAGTATGTCGCTAAATACTGCCTGGGGCTTTTCCATGTTTACGATTAGAGCCAGCACTAAGTCGTAGCTCATCTAGTGCTGAATCTAATTGGGTTTGCCCACCCGTCACTGCGACTTATGAAGGTCCTCAAGTAACTATAGGAGTAGAAGACGACGACATAACATTGAAAGAGTTCGAACAATATTCCATATTAGAGAAAGTAGATTAAGATTAGGACCCCGAAATAACGACGTAGGTTGTGCTTTAGACAGTCGCGAACGATTTGCTAGATCGGCACGGTATAATCAGAGTAATGCGCTTAGATTAAATAAAAAGATCGAAGAGTTAGAGGGGGTGATTAAAGAGTTAGAAAAAAAATATGAAGACCTAGAACAACGTGCAATAGTTGCGGATGTAACTTCAAGCTCAGACCCTATAACATTCGCTAGGATGATCGCCACCAAGCGCATTGTTTTTAGKGACAATGAAAGGACATTGGCACAAAACATTAATTATATGTCCACCAAATCATATAGTTTCATGCGTGACGGTTTAAGTTTTGCTTTACCAACCAAGAGTTCTCTTTTGCGTTGGCGCCCCATTAGGTATGTTGTCCCTGGTATCGATGCCAATGCCTTGGGAAATTTAGAAAAAATTTCCAAAAAAACTGCCCATCTTAGATCGAAATTGCCTTTTGTTATTTGATGAAATATCAATAAAGTCCGACCTAACTTATAATAGAGTTAGGGATGTTATTGATAGGTTTGTGGATTATGGGGAAGGCCAACGTGAAATGATTATAGATAGTAAGTGTTGTTTTTTTATGATAAAAGGGTTATGTTCCTATTGGAAATATGTGTATTCATACTACATTTCCAAGACGGGACTTGCTCCGTCTGAATTGAAAGAAATTATGAGCAAAAACATCGCATCACTAAAGTCAATAGATCTCAAAGTAAAGGCTTTAGACTGCGATCAAGCGCCTTCAAATTCTTCACTTTTCAATTTGTTAAAAATTACTGAAGAAAACCCCTTTTKTATGCACGAATGTTTAAAAATATATTGTTTATATTACTATTGCCACCTTTTTAAGTCCGTCCGTAATACATTTATGAAATATGATATTTAAAACGAAATAGAATAGCCAGCTTCAAAGTTATACAAAAACTTTACTATATCGATAAGAGCAATATGCATTTTAAAATACGCCCAAAACTTACAGAGGCCCACGTTTATCCCAGCGTGTTTGAAAAAATGTCCGTGAAACGTGCAACTCAAGTATTGAGCAATTCGGTTGCTGCTGGCATTGAAATGGCATATAGCCAAAGTCTATTCGGCTCCGACGAATATATATTAAAATGTGAACAGCCTACGCAGCTATTTATTAAAAAAATTAATGATCTTTTCGATGATCTAGACTGTAAGAATTTTGTGCCCAAAAATCCGCTGAAATATCCATTATTAAAGAATGATTCCGGGAAGRTCCAACGCCTCTATGATTACATAAAATATTTCAAAACTTCCAGCTTCTAGTCAGGTTAAGTGTATTAGTGGGTTTTGTTCCACAATAAGTGCAATTATTCAGTTGAGCGAAGAGCTATTTAGGGATCATGAGGAATTGAGATTTTTATTCTTTGGGAAAATTAATCAAGATGCGTTGGTAAATTTATTTTATAGAGTCCGTGCTAGCCAGGGTATCAATACCCATCCCTCTGCCAATGAGATACAGTATATTGTAGGTAGGTTAATTTCGATGAAAATTTTACGGCTGATGATGACATAAATTTAGATTGGAACCTATGCCCCGAAGATCGTCATCTAGATGTTCAGGGAAACGAACAGGAATTTGAGCAACTCCACCTGGAATCTTTCACTATTCCGGACGAAAATTTTGTTGAAGAGGACSMMAARSYKRMSKYCMRATCAAGCGGTATTWMACTGGCTATGATATTTACCAAAAAATTTTGTGTAAAATCCATTGCGAAAAATGCACCAAAGCAATGACGAAGACACAAAGCGATTTAACGCTGTATTCGGAGGCCCTAATTGGAGCTAAAAACTATAAGGCTGACGGCAACTTAAAGCTAGTCAATCTTAGTGATAGGGTCTTCGAAGTGTGTCGACTGSAGATGATGTGGTACGTCAAGCTCTTTAACAAATATGCTCACTGTGTAAATGTTCGTAGTCTGATGTTGTCCACCATAAAACAAAAAACGGAAAATGTTTTTCCTTTATGGTTTGACACAACCAATCCATGTTTCGCCCATAAAATGAAACTATTCGAGTATTTAGTGACTGTTCTGTTATATAAAAATTCAAAACGGTTTGAAAAGCAAGAAATAAATAGGGAACGACATCGGAAGCGCGATGTTAAAATAAAAAAACTTAAGTAAGTTGCAAGCCAGAATGCTTTGAATAAAAACATCTTACCTTCGGGTTAGTAATGAATTAATGAAAGAAATATTTACGTTTTATAATGTTTTGCATTGTATCATTTCCAGATTTTTCTATTTGCAGTTTTTTCTACTTTTAGTTTTCTTTTATTATTATATTTTCAGGATTATTATTTTTTTCTTTTTCTTTTTCAATAGCATGTCAACTGAGCCTAGCTTTTTTAAATACAAATATTGCACTTAATCTAGATGGATTGAATTGTGTTTAAAAGAAGCAGGTGAAATTAAATGATTAATTTTAAGCAATAAGTCGTGAGTAAATTTTCATTTAAATGAATTTTAAATAAATATTTTGTAATTATAAACGTTCTCTGGAGAAGGTTCACGATATCAAAAATTTAGGGATATTTCAATTTTGGGATATTTACTGTTTTGGATGAGTGCGTTTCACCACAGCAAATTATTAGCAGAGAAGCGTGAACAGAGCTGAGCATTCAATGAAAATTATGCTCAGAAATATACATTTCTCTAGCAGATGTATGTTTGCCTTTTGCATATAATTCTATACGTTTACATACATGCAATCATATTAATGGATATTGAATATCATTTTGCGAGTTTTTGTGAATGCATGCAAAATTGATARCTTCATCTTTAAATTATGCTATTTTCAAAGTAACATTTGTAATTAAAGTACAAATAAGAGCWACTTTTTAAATATTTCATATGTTTGATAATATATTATAAATTTACATATGAGTATGTAGACATCGTATATATATGCATATATACATATATGACATACTATCATAATATACTAAACTACTTATTATAATATATTACAATAATATTATATGTAAATCGCATTTMATTTCAATTTTCATACATACATATCAGCACATAGTTACGTACATACATACATAGGTAAGTACAATTCAAATTCAGATCGTGATATTATCATTTATCAGTAAAAAGTGTGAGCGCACTGCTGCTATATGCACATACATCCATATGCATATGTGTACGACATTGTCGGACAATTAATGCATAYACAAACCAACATACTTATATGCGTACACATGTAAATATGTGCGTATGACATTCCCTCACAAATAATGCATACACAACATACATACTAATATGCGTTCACGTGTAAATATGTCACCCGCACAAACTACGAATATTGTTCTACAAAAACAATAATTGGTTTCAAATAGCAAGCAGCAGCGTCACAAGTCAATATGGCAGCGAAGTAGATGCCCAAATTTGTAGAAAAGTACACAACAACAACATTTTCATTCATGAACGCAAGCGCACTTTCAACAGGCAAACTTGCTTCAT
>NW_017537050.1:149512-156534 GCF_001853355.1 Bactrocera latifrons
ATATGTATGTGGGTCGGCTTGGTTTTTAAAATGTTATCAAAACCTCTAATGCCCAAGATATACATACATATGTACATATACTTACTTAGGTAGTAATGGAGATATTACTTTATTATAAATTACAACAGATTTAGTGGAATTTTTCATTAACTAGGTCAAATTTTACATACATACATATGTACATAAATACGAATGAGCTTTGTTATCAAATATATGGAGAATATCTACATATAAATGGTATCCATATTCGCTTGCGYATTGTAAATATGCGAATCTGTAAGCGTACATTTCTAAACATTGAAATTAGCATCATTTTTCTCATTTATCACTGAAATTGCTCAATTCTGCTATTTTCGACGCTCCTGTTAAATATTGTTGAAATCCGCTTATAGAAAAGAGTACCCCTGCTTTTGTGGTGAAATCCACCAATAGAAAAGAGTACCCCTCCAAAAAATGAAATATCGTAAATTTGGCAACGCGGTGAACCTTCTCTATATTATACGTTCTCTGTCTCAGCTCTGTCCACATAACCACTACGAGGACACTGTTTTAACTGAATTGAAGATATAAAAGCTGATTCGAAGAAGGCCATCACGACGGAAGAGTTTTCCAAGAGCTATGATGACTGAAAAATTCTTTGGCATTATGAAATGGACAAAATTTACCTATCATTTTGATCACAGTAGTATATCATAGTGAAGGCGTTCGCCTCGTACTGGACCTCCTATTCTTGTGATTCTTCAGTTTGTGGCTCTCTAAGCATTTAACAGATCGTTAAAAATATAACAGTAAATCTCTACAATTAATAAATCTTCCTCAAAGATGGAAGATAGCTGAATTCATTCCTATACCGAAACCTTTGGAGAAAATACACCGGTTATAGCCGAGTTAACAACAGCGTGCCAGTCGTTTCTTCTTTTCGCTACGTGGTGCCAATTGTATATTCCAGGCGTAGTCATTTCCTTCTCCACCTGGTCCTTCAAACGGAGTGGAGGTCTTCCTCTTCCTCTGCTTCCCCCGGTGGGTACAGCGTGGAATACTTTCAGAGCTGGAGTGTTTTCGTCGTAGCCACTGTCTAATTTGCTGAACTATGTCAATCTCGTCATATATCTCATATAGCTCATCGTTCCATCGAATGCGATATTCGACGTGGCCAACGCGCAAAGGACCATAAATCTGTCACAGCACTTTTCTCTCGAAAACTCGCAACATCCGACTCATCCGTTGTTGACATCGTCCAATCCTCTGCACCATATAGCAGGACGGGAGTTATGAATGATTTATAGAGTTTGGGTTTTGTTTGTCGAGAGAGGACTTTGCTTCTACTCAGGCCTAATCAGTCCAAAGTAGCACCWGTTGGCAAGAGTTATCCTGCGTTGGATTTCCAGGCTGATATTGTTGGTGGTGTTTACGCTAGTTCCAAGATAGACGAAATTATCTACGGCTTCAAAGTTATAATTGTCAACAGTGACGTGAGAGYCAAGACGCGAGTGCTCGATTGTTTGTTTGATGACAGGAGATATTTCGTCTCGCCTTCGCTCACTGCCAGACCCATTTATTTTGCTTCCTTGTCCACTATAGAGAAAGCAGAACTAATGGCGCGGATGTTGAGGATGATGATGTAAATATCATCGGCATACGCCAGCAGCTGTACACTCTTACAGAAGATGGTACCTTCTCTATTTAGTTCTGCAGCTCGAACTATTTTCTACAGAAGCAGGTTGAAGAAGTCGCACGGTAGGGAATCGCCTTTACTGAAACCTCGTTTGGTATCGAACGGTTCGGAGATGTCCTTACCAATTCTGACGGAGCTTTTAGTGTTGCTCAACTCAAATCCAGACTTTGCGGCATAAAACCAGCTCCTTGTCGTGCTGTCGAAAACAGTTTTGTTATTGACGAAGAGGTGGTGTGTGTCGATTCTCCTTTCACGGGTCTTTTCCAAGATATGGCGCATGGCGAATATGTGGTCGGTTGTTGATTTGCAACACTGATAAGGTCCCATCAGTTTGTTGACGGTGGGCATTAATCTTTCACACAATACGCTCGATAGAACTATGCGATGCGATGTTCAGAAGGTTAATCCCACGGTAGTTGGAGTAGATTGTGGGGTCTTCGTTTTTGGGCATATCACACTTAAATTCGAATCATTGGGCATGCTTTCGTCCGACCATATTTTACAAAGAAGCTGATGCATGCTCCTTATCAGTTCTTCGCCGACGTGTTTGAATAGCTCTGCCGGCAATCCATCGGCCCCCGCCGCTTTGTTGTTCTTTAGGCAGGTAATTGCTATTCGAACTTTTTCCAGGTCGRGCAATGGAACGTCTGCTCCATCGTCATCGATTGGGGATTCGGGCCCGCCTTCTCCTGGCGTTGTACGTTCACTACCATTCAGAAGGCTGGAGAAGTGTTCCCTCCGTAATTTCAGTATGCTCTGGGCATCGGTGACTAGATCACCTTTGGGAGTTGTGCAAGAGTATGCTCCGGTCTTGAAACCTTCTGTAAGCCGCCGCATTTTTTTTAGAATTTTCGAGCATTACTCCTGTCGGACAGCTTATCACGCTCTTCGTACTCACGCATTTCGGCCTCTTTCTTTTTCTGTCTGCAAATGCGTCTCGCTTCCCTCTTCAACTCTCGGTATCTATCTCATCCCGCACGTGTTGTGGTCGATCGTAACGTTGCGAGGTAGGCAGCCTGTTTTCTATCCACTGCGACACCGCACTCCTCGTCGTACTAGTTATGTTTTTGCAATTCCCGAAAACCAATGGTTTCGCTTGCAGCTGTACGTAAGGAGTTTGAAATGCCGTYCCACAGTTCGCTTATATCGAGTTGTGGACGAGTGCCCTCAGAGGGCAGGAGTGCAAGCCGAGTAGAAACTAATCCTAGGCTGGTTGTTAAGTTTCATTGGGGGTGTTTTTTACGTGGCGGATCCCAACCCCAGCGCAAAACCCTATGTAGGGGATATTTCGCCTTCTCACTTTAGCTCGCCTTCAAACGGATGTTCTTATGCTACCCAGAGTGTACTTGGTCTAAGACCGGAAGTCGTGAGCTGCTTGAGTCACATGTAAAAGAATCGTTTGTGGCCACTCCCAAGTGAATGCCAATCAGGGAACTTTCCTCACTTGCGTGAATACCGCTAAATGAAGATTAGAACTGAAAATATGCAGTCTACACAAAAATGTTCTTACTAATCGTAAATTTCGGGTTAAAGTTTACAATCATTTTTTTCACTGTTTTCCGGCAGAAAATGGAGTTCCTCAAGGTTCCCCTATGTCTGTCGTCATATTTATAATTGTMTTTAATGAAATCAGCCAGATATTATCCAGTTACGCAGTCGGCCATTGTATGTATGCAGATGATATTCTGATATTTTCAAAACAACTTCATTTGAGTAACGTCAAACTAGCTCTTACGGAATATATATTTAAGAATATATTCAATTGGTCTCTCACATCTGGCGCTAAGTTATCATTATGTAAATATAACATCTTACATATCTGTCGTAAAAGAAACTGTAATAATATTAACAACATGCAGGCAGCGAGCGCTTTATCACATTGCACACAGCAGAGCTTAAGAGCATTTTAAACCTCCAGTACCAAAAGCATACTTGCTGAATCCGGAATGCCACGAACGCTCCCTATACACTATATACCTTGTCCTAAAGTATGTCCATGAAATTGGTRTTCTCCTTACACTTATGTAAGTATTCGAAAATTTGCAAGCACCCACCATGGGTTTTACCCTCTTCCATTGCAGAAAGCAAATTAATGGAATAAAGTTTCCACGAACGATGTGGTATAAAAACAACTCTTGATGCAACACGAAAGAGTGCTCAATTCAGAAGGATGGAAGTTCGTTAACACAGACGTGTCAAAAAGCCACCAGAACACGGTTATGTAGTGGAGCATGCGCCATAAAAGAAGCTATCCAATGAAATACGACTTGCAAAGGCAAATTAGTAATCTGTACCGACAGTCTAACAAGAATCACAGCCGCTCAAAATACATCCAACGGCAGCCCTTTAATTAGAGAAGTTCCGGATAAATTAATTGATAGCTAAAGGAAAGTTAACTAATGTCAATTTCAGGCTCCTGTGATATTTCAGGTAACGATAGAGAAAAACGCCATTCGTAATCCATGCATTTGCGTGAAAACTTATGAAAGCAACGAMATTTTTCGATTCGTTAAAAACTACTCAAAGCTTAAAGCGAGAGCGGCATGGGGTTCTTTTGATAACTGCTTTCGACTCATAAATCTCGAACATAGAAAATATCCTTCCGCATGCAGAATTATGGAGATCAAAATTCTCAGACGACTTCGCTTACACCTCTAACCGGCCAATTTTTTTCGATTAAAAAAATTATTTTTTCATAGTTTTTGGCTAAATAAAACATACGTTAATGTTAAAAGGTAAAAAAAAATTTAAACTTACCTTCCAGGTGAGAAAATATGTTGACCGCCAAAAGGCGGACCTGCCTGGTAATGTAATAAAAAAAATATTAGAGGATGATTTTACTTGAAATTTTATTCAGTTGTTTTTATTGTTTTGATGATAACTTTGAAAACATTTGTTATTGTTTGAGAGGCAGAGATTTAGTTTGCACTTAGTATAATACATTTGTGTTTCGGACTTATGTACATCCCGGAAATTTGCATACTTATTTGTCACTGAAGCTAAAAACGTCAGCAAACTACTCTGAGTATCCACGTTCTTTATCTTTTAATTCTACTTCCTTTGTTAGCTTGCAGTTGGGTTTGGGTTGCAGTATTATGTTAGATTGGTTAGTGCTTTTTTCACTTTTTTGGTATCATTGAAGTGAAGATACTTTCTGATTGAAAAGAACTGTTTGGAAGTCATTACTAACTGGCTCGAAAGAATGTTTGGCCCAGTATCTCTCAACACTGGGATATCGGTACAAAGACATATAAATCAAAATTCCGATATATTTTATTAAATCACACGATGTCAAAGTAAAGTTTGTGAAACGTCTTGCTGTTTTGCATACAAATTGCTCTRATACACAATTTCATTTTGCAAGTCCTCGTGGAAAAAATAATTAAAGCAACRGAATGGTGTGGTTAATTCTTTGAATTGTGGGGGAAATTCCTTGTCTCCTTGAAAAACTACATCATTTTTTTCAAGTTCAAGAATTTTTTTTCCATAMAATTTTTCTGAACTCAGGATTTTGGAGGAAAATTTCTTTTATATTTCCGCTAAACGCCCCCCCGCATCGGATACTACTGGACTTTCACCAGCTTCAGTTTCTGGTGGAGGGGATCGTGCCCTTTTTGTTTTTGTTTTCCCAAGTTTTGATGGTAAAGACTCGTCAGACTGCTCCACATTGTTATGCACTTCTGCCAGATATTTTTCTGAGTTTCTAATGATATTTTCAAAATCGTTGTTATCTGCATTATCCCGCTCTTCTTGAAATGTAGCAAGGTCTACGTTTGGTAATTGAAAGTCTGTGTCTTCCAAATCATCATTATCGTCGTCGAAATCGTCTTCTGAATCTGCGCTATGCAYCCATTCAAATTCCCTCATCAATTAATTTTGAGAGTTTAAAATTTTTTCTTTGTGAAAACATTTTCAAACTGCTAACTGTTTCCCAGAATGTTTAAAGAAAAATGAAATGATAAAGAAAATGGACTAGAGCCACGTGTATGCAAAATTTGCTTTTAACCGGCAGATCCGCCTTTGAACGGTATTCAATTTTCACCGGTTACAAACAAAGTTTTGCTAAAAACTTACCAATAAAGCGCAAAACATATAGCGCAAATACATAAAAGAATATTTACCTATATGAGAAAATTTTTGTTCACGCAAATCATGAATTTAAAAACTCCACTTGATACAAAAATAATTATTTTACACACTTTGTCAAAAAATTTACTTTAGCACTCAACGATTTGCAATCAAATGACGAATGCTTACTGTAATTTGTTTCAATAAGATAAGTGTGTTGTTGCCTGCTGATATTTACCGTTAGAACAGATATTTGAAATATAAGAGCTGCATAGCAACATATTAATTATACACCGTCTAAAGGCAGGCTCTCCGGTTACAGGGTTAATCTTAACTCACCAACATATTCTGGAACGGAACATAACTCTGGGTGCCGGCTAWGCAACAGTTCAACAAGCTATGTAGAACACATAATGAACTTCTGTCCTACGCTTTGTAACATACCACGAGATTTCCTATCACTCGAAACTTTTCTAAGAACCAACAACTGTCAATATAAAATATATTTACACTTTCATCTGCACAGCCCAATTAAAGCATCTTATTTAAAATCAATATAATATCATTATCACAGCTTTGTATRCAATATATTCCACATATACTACAGCTTCAAACAATTAAATTTCTGCACATACTTCTAATCATAAGCATACGCATTGTAAATATTGGTTTTAGCATTTGAATGAATATACATATATGTATATATTAAATATACATATGTACAAATATACAAATAAAAAATATAGTATTCTTTGGAGACTGTAATATTTATAACTTATATTTGTACTAAACATACGTATATACCTATAACACTTACACATTAAGCAATAACTAAACCTTAAAGGGTTATTAACTTAAATGAAAGAGCATTTTTGGACGATCCTWCAAACACTAGACGCAGATTCTTCATAATGTTAGACATTGGTGCAACTAATTATTATTGTAGACCAAATATCTCCCTTTTATATTATTCTAAAGTAGTTAGCAATAAAGAAAATAGTAAAAACTATTAACGAATCACTACAATAATTCACTATTAAAAAGCAGAAATATTCAATATTAAAGAACATATTTTTGACATAGAAAATATAGAAGCATATATCTTTGTACGTTGTAATCTACTTAAGAAAGTAAATGCAAAAATTTACTTCGAAAATTGACTAATAATCTATAATGGGAAAAWGGATTTTAATGAAAAAACTAATAGAAAAAATGAATATATTTTGGGACAAGGAATATTAAAGCACCAGCCGAATATACCGGAAATATTAAAAATAAA
>NW_017537050.1:159804-183677 GCF_001853355.1 Bactrocera latifrons
TTTTATATTTTTCTTTGGAAGCTACGATTAATATAACTTGGACACAAGTAGACAGCATTGGCTCTTGTGGCTAGTTTTATTGATCAAAGTCGAGTAGAATCACCTTAGGRATTACCTACTTCCCTACAATAGTTTAAAAAACTGCAAGTGAATTTTGCAATTATTGGCTGCAAACAATTTCGTTAATGAATAACTTGAAATCTTTTGGATATGGAAATGTCAGTGCTAGCAAGATTCCGTACTATTCACCTGTTTTGATTGTTCCTAAGAAGGGAACTAATAATGTGACATCGTCATCCTTATTGTCTATTAAAAATAAAAGTAGAACCACTTTTATCAAATTTAGGTAAGTCAAGTTATTTTTCAACATTCGACTTAGAATTGGGCTACCATCGACAACAATGATAAACACGAGTTTTTAAGAATGCCGTTTCTTTTGGAAAATACTCCTGGAATATTCCAACGAGCAATGGCCAACATTTTAAGAGAGTGTATTGGAAAATACATACATAATATAAACATTTAGATGAGCAAGAAACTTAATTTAAAAATAGTAAATGGTAATTWTAAAAATGGCGGCATGAAAACATGAGTAGAAAAATTAATATTTTATAAGCAAGAAGAGAGTTTTTGGGTTATACTGTCACAAAAATCATAAAAATATTAAAACAATTTTTGTATTTCCAAATCCAAGAATAATACGATAAGACTTAAGCCTTTTAGGTTTAACAATCTACTATCGAAAATTTATTAAAGATTATGCAGCAATTGCAAAACCCTGTTCACCATATGTCAATTCACATAAACATTTAATAACCTCTATATGAAAATATATATAGCAGCCAATAATCGAAGAACTCGCACCAAAAATATTTTACAAGCCTGCAGAAATTGACATAGTATGCAGGTGCCTTATCAAAAACACTATTAAATAATTTAACTCACGATTTGTCAGACTTAGAAACTATACACTGCTTAAAGTTGTGATAATTGTTTAATACCAGAAACCATTTAAACAGATCTTGCTTTATAAAAATAAGTTCACTATTCATGAACAACTAAAAACTTTGTAAAAACTCCTCATTTAACTAAATATGATATTTTATCAAATTTACTAACTAATTAAAAGAAAAAATATCACTTTTAACCTCAAGTTTTACAACACCTCAATTTAAATATATCTGTGTCGTTTTACCATAACATCTTAAGTCGACGTAAGTCAAAATCGAGTAAAGATCATATTCTAGTTCTTCTATTCATAGTCCATATTTGTGTCCAATCCGATTTAAAAAATTCCAATTTTAAAGAAAGTTTTCGCCTTTTGTATTTTTCTTATCTTAATTTTTGAAAATATTACATACATTAAAACATCTTAAGTAAACTTAAATTTTATGAGATGCTTTATTGGTTGCTAAAGGTTTCTTCATTTAAATTTATGTCAACTGAAGCTGTATTAATATTAAAAAAATATGTATTCAATGAAATATCTTATGTCCTCTTACGCTAATATGTTAAACTTATATTCTCATAATTCCTTCACTTAAATGGACATAAGTTGTTTTCAAAAAACTCGAATATTCAAAGAGAGAACTTTTTACATTTTGCAAAACATTTCAAGTAGACTTAAAATGTTATGCAATAATTCGCTTCGAACATAACGGCATTTTAACTCAACATAAGTTTTGTTGGATGCGTGCTCACAACGCATTATTGCGCACATAAGCGATCATGAAAACAAGTCGTGCAGAAAGAAATGCGCAGATAGAATCACTTTTGAAGAACGGCAATATATACACACACAGTACCTACTGGGAACTAGGCTCATACAATTTACGCAAAACATTTCTTGGTGGCTTAATTGAATTTGAAGAAACAAAAACAGTAAAAAAGGCTAAACATGACTTAAAACCAAGGATAAGACTTTATACAAACAATTATTTCCTGGMAGTTGGTAGTAATAAAATCGCAGTATGCAAAAAATGCTTTACATTTACATTATCCGGGACAGAACAATCTATAAAAACGGTTGTGAGTGCAAAACTTGATGGGCGTGTAATCGGCGATGGACGTGGAAAACATAAATGCGCTGAAAAACTTTCTATCGCAAAAGAGAACGAAATTTTAGATTTTATTAAAAGCTTCCCATCATATGAGTCACATTATACTCGAAGGGACATATGATGCTAAAAAAAAATGATAAACAGAGAGCTTTTGCTGATGCTACACTTAAAGTGTTGTGTCTTGACCTACAGCAGTGTCTTTCTACACCATTATTAAGAGCCTCACTTTCTTTTCATGCTACATGTGGCATGAAGCAATAGCAAAAAGAGGGGGTAATGAAATAGCATCGTGCGTGTTCGATCATTTATTAACATTAAATACCTTTGCAAAGCACGTTGTTTTATACTGTGATTCATGTCGAGGACAAAATAAAAATTCATTCATTGCAACTATGTTTGCAATTTTTATGCAATTTAAAAATAATGTAGACATTATAGATCATAAATTCTTGGTACCTGGTCATACTCATATGGAGTGTGATAGCGACCATGCTTTGATAGAAAAAAGGAAAAAATTAACTTCAACCAAAATTCCCCCGTGATTGGTACCAGTTTATCAGAATTGGCGTAACAAAAAAATTTGTTGTTAATGAAATGGCACAGTCGAAYATATATGACTTTGCACATGCATCAAAGAATTTATTTACAAGGAGAAAAGTAGATGACAGTGGTGAAAAGTATAGCTGGATCGACATTAAATGGCTAAGATATACCACAGAAACTGGAAATGTTTATTTTAAAAAATCCTTAAATGAAGAAGAACCTTTTAAATTGATAAACATATCTAAACAAGGAATAAACTGCGTGAGAATGACAGATTTAAAAATATGCTACGACGCACCAATAAAAATTATCACAAAAAATAAACAAGATCTTTTAGATATGTTACCTCTTGTGGGTGAAGTGTATAAGCCATTTTATATAGCAACAGAAGAGCAGTTAGATTGTCATCCAGATCTTACAGAAGCTGATGAAACTAATGAATAAYTAATGCTTTAATTTGCTTTGAAACCAGATTTTTTGTACTATGAGTTGAACTTATTAATATGATTTAAGAAACAATACATGAAGCTATATATTTTTGTTATAAATAAATTTTTTGTTTTAAAAATAAACAAACACAAAAATCTTATATCCAATGAGTTATTTGTTTCAGTTTTAGCAAAAGCTCTTATGTCAACTTAAGTATTATCCAACTGAAGTATTAATTTTGGCAAAATATCTTAAGTCAAATTAAGATTTRATTTTTCTTAACTTTTCGCTTTTTAAAATATCTTATGTACAAAACAACGAATAAAACATACTTCTTACTAAAACTTTTTTCAAAATCGGCATACAATGTCTTAAGAAATAGTTTTACTTTTTCCTTGATTAAAAATAACTCATTAAATTTCAACACAATAGATTTTAGAGGATATCGCCAATATCTCAAAACTCAATTTTAAGACTTAAGATGTTATCGTAAAACGACACAGATATGATGCAAAGTCTCAAAATCGAAATATTATACCTGTAGTTCAACAACCGGGCAAGTTGAACGAGTACATTCAACCCTAATTGAGATAGCTTGATGATAAAAGACTAATATTTGATACTAAGTGACCTGGAAACAATAATACGAATTGCACAACACTGTAATTTGACAATGCATTTAGTCACCAATTTTCAAATAGCAGATATATTTCATATCAAAGTTAATAATTAATTTTATCGTTTACCCTTAAACAAGCTCAGACTAAAATGCTCAACAATATCTTTGGAATGGTATGAATGAACACATTTTTTTTTGCAGTTGATTTCACCTATAATAATTGTCCGCGTGAAGAATACCGGAAAAATTTCAATTGTTGAACAAAAAATTATGTAAAATATTATTATTATGAAAAAATATCTATACTGACGCACGAACATTTTTCTTTGACTTCAAAAAATTTCATCGATTTATTTCCTGTAGTTTATGAGAAAATAATTTAAAAATTTCTTCATGCTCTAAATTTCAACCTTCAATAACTTTAAGAAAAAGTAAAAGTTTGACGAAATATTTATATAACGGGGTATGCGTCTAATCCCCTTCCTAATGAACTGCTAATTTTCAAAATCGGTGATTTTGTGAAATTTTCGTGGACCACTTGACATGGTTTGACCAAGCTGGCATTTTATACCGTGATGTTCAACAACCAGTTCAGACTCTTTGTTTAGAATATTTTGCATTTTGTAGAAATTTGTAAAACCCAGAAGAAGGATGGGAAGATGATTTAGGAAGAAGAGGGGAAGGTACTAATTAACCAGAAATTGTGATTATTATGTTTCTTAGAGATGGTAGCAGTTTTGCCAAATAACGTACCAAACAATGCATAATATAATATTAGATTTATCCCATATGTGGCGTGGGTTTAGTACCTTTACAAAATGTTAATATTTTACTATCGATGGTGGAGTAAACAGCAATATTTTATTGAAAACATCGTAATGCAAATGAAAACAGTTAAAGAAAATATGATCTTTTTGAGCAAAGAGAACTTGAAAATGTCCTAAAAAGCTTTTATAATGAAATATACTTACAAGAAGGGGTCTAAAATAAACAATCTGAGTTCTGAGTATTGGCACTTCTAGATATAACCCAAATATTCATGCGTAATAAAGATTCAACAAACAATGGAACTCTACCTGATTGCAATGATAACGCATTAGAATATTAAAATAATATGCATATATTAGACCTCCTAAATTACCCCCTTTAATTCCAATTGATGTATTAATTTTTTTATTTCAAAGTCTAAACAGTTGTCAAAGGACCCATTTGATACATTAATGCACTGACTAAAAACAAGTCGAGTCAAGTTCTTCTTTGAGCCCTTACAGCTATGAAATAATTCGAAATGCGTGGACTGCTACTTCATTCAGTTTTCTATTTGCGTATAAGTGGGGGAATAGGAAGTTGAGATCACTTAACAGAGACTTAGCATGCCAGGCCTATTAATTTACCACTATTTATAATTTTGAAATATCGATGATATACGCTTGTATGTTTAGCCCTGTTAATGCCGGATTAACACAAATATTGACAAGTAAAGAAGAGCTAAGTTCGGGAACAACCAAACTATTATACTCTTGCAACCTGTACGAATCAAAGCGAAGGGAATCCAAGCAATTTTATACATACTATACGTCCCAAGTGGAAATTGAAAGAATCAAAAGGAATTTAAAATTATGTTATTTGGGAAGTAGGCGTTATTCCATTTTCTCAATGTAAAGCTTAGTATCCAGCTCTCAAGAAATGTAAAAAGTTCTTATAAAAAAACGCTTAAGTAACGGTCAAGTAACTTTCCTGCGATAAATTTACTTGTGAATGTATGCAGCTCTAAAGAAATCTAGTACTAATTTTAAATACATTTTTTTAATAAAATGCGAAAATGGCAAACCTGGGTTTGCGAACAAACATGACATCAACAATTGTTTCTTGAAGGAAATTCAATGTAATCGTTAAATTCATCCTAAGTTAGTTAAATTCATTATTATGAAGTATATTTCTTTTTGAAATTTTGTATAAAACTTACCAATCATCAACAACATTCCTTAAATCGCAATGAAAATATTGATGTTACAACACACATACATATTACGCGCAAAATTTATTTTCTTTCGTTTATTCTCTCTTGGGGATCATTCACAATGCGTAACCAGCCTTCAAAATTACTTGAAGATATAATGTATTTTTTTCTTGAGCAATTAGAGCTGGATACCAACCTTAATATAGTTGTACCAAATTTAGTTGAAATCGGTCGAGCAGGTTCCGAGATATGTGAGTTACACCCATTGTGCAAATTTAACGCCGGATCTTATAAAGTCATACAATACCAACTCTGTGAACATTTTAATATTCGGGTGCTTATGGAGATCGCATTAGTAAGGGGCTATAATAATCAACTTCAGACAAATTCCTTAAGCACCCCTACCGATAGTGTAAAAATAGATAAAATCGTAAGATAATCCTGTCGACCCTCCATATAACGGTACAATTAAAAACCACTTAAAGTGCGACAAATCAATACCTAAGTACGCCAGAAACATAAAATTGTACATCCAAGTTGGTATAAGCGAGATTTTAGTCAAATTTGTATGTGACTTTCTCCTCGTATTCCAATGTTACAGTGTGGTACTGGGCGAAATTGGACTACAAACACGGCTATTACCCATGTAATGTCATTTTAAATTTCATCTAATTCTTTCACTTGTACGTGTGAAAATTAAGAAGCAGCATTTAATATCCCAGCTTAAAATTTTACTTGAATAACGCCTTTATAGCATGCCAAATTCGAATATGTTACAAGAACGCCTACCGACAGTGTAAAAATAGATGAAACTCTTCCCTACTTGTTTAGTTTTATTGTTTTTATAATTCAAAATCGAATATTCACTAAAAACACCTTTACATATCGATTGCATCCTTCCGCAGACAAAGGAAAATTCAAATTGTAATTCCTTAAGACCTCAAATTCAGATTGGGATTCAGGTAATTAATAAGGCAGTTTTGTACGTAAATATTGGATGAAGTTTRCACTCATCTTGTGTTAAATGATATCTTTGCATGTTTGTAAAGTAAAAATTAAGTAAAATCAATAATATATATATTTATAATATATTTTTGTAGTGACTTCGCCAACGCAATGTATTCAATTTATACTTGGAGAGGATGATTGCAGTGCAGTTTATGAAGTGCATCCGGTATTTTCCGAAATGATGGTGAACGATGAGTTTGAATGGAAAGAAATTGCAAGGTGGATAAAATTTGAAGAAGATGTAGAAGAAGGCGGTAACAGGTGGTCGAAGCCACATGTCGCTACTTTATTTTTGCATTCATTTTTCGAACTACGTACTTTATTACGAAAGGGGTCAGTTTTGTTAGATGTAGAAGCCAATACCTTTGAAGTCATAATAGATTTGTTATGCGACAATATGGTTAATTATGGTGCTTTGCCACTAATTTTACGTGAGAAGGTAATAGACATGTTGTTGAGACGTCATCGCCATCAGCACGAGTACAGTAAAAAAAGTAAAGGATTACCAATTATGCGATCATTTGCTGATATCAGCTGTAATCAAACAGATTCTAAAGGTAAGTATTTAATATACAAAAGCATTTTTTAGTCTCTAAAATAATATTATTATTCTAAAATTGTTGAACTAATACGAATGGGAGTGGCTAACATCTTTTCATAGTAATTTTGAATAATTAGAACTAACACTTTTGAATAATATATTTTCAAAGAAGCGTCAGTGTGTATGTCATTATACATATAGTAGTCCCTTAACTTCCTTTAGAGTCGCTTTTTAAATTTAAAGTTTTTTAGTTCCCCGAGTACCGATGAAATCGCATTCTACCAAAGGCTGGTAGTAGCAAGGTGTAGGGCTTTGCACCGTATTGCGGTAGTGTCAGCATACACAAGCTACATGTATCATCAGCGAAATATCTCCTCCATAGGGTTGTGCGCTGGGCTTAGGATCCGACACGTATAAGAGACCCCCCTTTCGATAACGACCATGGCAAACGCATTAAGGATAACGATTTAAGGTCATGCATTTGGAATGTCCGGTCTCTTAATTGGAAAGGTGCCGCTGCAAATCTGGTTGATGTCCTCGGTAGAGTAAAGGCTGATATCACCGCGGTCCAATAAATGCGATAGATGGGATAAGGACTGAGGCAAGTAGATCCTTTTGGCATTTGCTGGGATTAGTGGTGGGAAAGGGACTCCATCGCCGAGTAATGTCATTCACCCCGGTGAATGAACGTCTAGCCACAATCTGCATCAAAGCGAAATTCTTCAACATATCGCTGATTTCCGCCCACGCCCCGAAGGTAGAGAAAGACGATGTGACCAAAGATGCCTTCTACGAACGCTTGGAGTGTATCTATGAAAGCTACCCCTGCCACGATGTCAGGCATAGAAGGAATCTTAGGCAAATCGTGCGGCCGGTGCCAAAGATACCTTCTTTGTCCACCCTGGCGGTAAAGTCGCCAAGCACGAACTTGATATTTGAACATACATCCTGTGTTTGTGTTTTTGACATAGCAATAATATTTACGGAAATAAAAGAGTATCATAACCCAGATAGCAGAACATCATCATACTTTCAATACCCAGAGTGACGGACCTACAAAATTGCAAATTATAAAATAGTTAGGTTAACTATTTTTGTAAGCCATTTGTTAATATTTAATAATGCCCAGGTTAAGTAAAAAATCGTTTGCAGAGAACGTATAATATTCACGCGGTTCACCGCGTTGCCAAATTTACGATATTTCATTTTTTGGAGGGGTACTCTTTTCTATTAGCGGATTTCACCAGTATTAACCATAAGCAACAAAAATAGCAAAATTGAGCATTTCCAGTGATAAATAGAGAAAATTATCCTAATTTCAATGTTTAGAAATGTACGCTTACAGATTCGCATATTTACAATGMGCAAGCGACTATGGATATCATTTATAGATATTCTCCATATATGTATATATTTGATAACAAAGCTCTTTCGTATTTATCTATTTATTTGCAACTTGACCTATTTAATGATAAATTTCATTAAATCTGTTGGAATTTATAAAGTCATCATAAAGTCCATTATTACCTAAGTAAATATACATATGTATGGATACGCATATGGATGCAATTATGTATGTGTATATATAAACAGATTTTTAAAAACCATAACAGTAATGATAAAAATTTTTTTCATAAAATCCCGTTTTGATAAAATCTTAAAAGTCATATGCATATAATTATGTGTACATGTAAACATATTTAAAAAACACCTTACGCATAAAGTTCACATACTCACATATGTACGTAATTTTTGTTCATGTAAACAAATTTGAAAGAATCATTCGCAGAATTTTTCTAAACACATTTTTTTATGTAAATATATACACCCATTTTTTCATACATAAACTCCGTTGTCACGGACAACCAATGGCCGAACTTCACGTTTTGTCAAAATTCCAATGTGTCTAACGACTGACGCGACGACAAAGCGTTACAGCTTTGTGAACATCCAAGCTGCACCGAAAAAAATGAATGGCCGCCGATTGTCACCGCTTCCCTTTGCCGCTGAAACAACTTCGCCTACAACCCAGCGTAAATATGTACATATGTTTATGCGTGAGCTTGTATACATATCGACTCAGCTGCGTAAAAATATTTAAGAATTACAAAATATTTTTCACATTCCTTGACAAATACAGTCAATACTGGTTATGTGCCACATTCAAAGATACGGATATTTGTAATTAATTAAAAATAAAAATATACAGGGTGGCTGATGAATTTTGCTACATTAAGAAACTTAAATAATTTTTTTTTTCAGTGTATGGAATTCATTTTTCTTTTATTCAAGTTAAAGCTCATTCAATTTTATTAAATATAGCTTCATTAGTTTTAAAAATAATGGAATTTAAATGCCCCCCCTGGTCGTTGATGCTTGTGCGGCATCTTACCAAAAAGTTGTTCATTACTGCTTGGAGAGTTGAGACAGGAATAGCCGCAATTGTTTCTTGAATGAATTGCCTTAGTTCGTTCAAATTTGTTGGTTTTGCTTTGTAGACTTCCTGTTTGCAATAACCCCACAAGAAAAAGTCAGGTGCAGTAAGGTCAGGCGACCTGGGTGGCCAACGGAATGTGRAGTTTCTGGATATCAGCTTATTGGGAAATTTTCGTCGCAATCATGTCATAACAGGTTGGGCTATGTGAGGAGCTGCACCATCTTGCTGAAACCACACAGAGTTGAAAGAAATTCTCATTCGGCGTAATTCTGGATAGAAAGACTCTCTCAACATGCTCAAGTAACGGTCTCCAGTAACCGTAACTGTGTGACCGCTTTCTTCGAAGAAGTAGGGCCCGACAATGCAGGGTGATGAAACTGCACACCACGCTGTGACACGAAGTGGATGCAATTCTGTCTCATGGAGTATCTGTGGGTTGGAAGCACTTCATATTCGACAATWATGTTTGTTTATGTTGCCGTTTAAATCGAAATGGGGCTCGTCAGACATGAAAAAACAGTTCAACTTGTTTCCATCCTCTTCCACCATTTGAAGTATCTTCTGGCAAAATTCCAAGCGAATCGGCAAGTCTGCAGCRYTMAGYTTSTTGGCCATTTGAATTTTATATGGGAATAAGTCCAAATCTTTGTGCATAATTGACTGTAATGACTGTCTGCTTACACCCATTTGAGCAGATAAGCTTCTTGNTATGTTTTCTCCTTCTCACTCATTCAAGTAAATTAAGAAATGAAAGAAACTTTTTTTCATCGCATTTAGGTAAACAAAAAATAACCCGAAAATGTGCGTTGGTGTTGGTGCATAGAGAAAAAATGTGTAGTTGTATTGAAATATTTCACACAAGAGGGTAGCCGTGGTTGGCAGGGTAAATATGTACATATGCATAYTGTTTCATACGAAATTTCCGTTGACACGGACAACCAATGGCGAAGCTCACGTTTTGTTTTTTTGTTGTTGGTAGAAAATCCAAGCTGTGCCGAAAAACCTGCTTCCCTTGCTTCGGTAACAGCTTCTCCAACAAACCAGCGTAAATATGTTTGTTTCTGTGTGAGCGTGCATACATATCGATGCAGATTTTTGCAAGCCGCTTAAAAATATTTTTTGCATTCCTTGACAAATACAGTCAAATCCGGTTATGTGTTTGATTGTGGCACAGATTGTTGTGGTTTTTAAAAATAAAAATATAATATGGCACGTAAGCGAGTGCGTATACTTAAGCGAGTGGTACTTAAAACGATAATCTTTATGTATTTCAAAAAAACAAACCGTGAGATGCAGCAAGAAATGGGCAGTTAACCCTCTCATGCCCGATTTTGCCTATAGGCAACATTGTCTTTATGAGCGCATAAKTACCGCAATTTGAATTTTTTTAATGTGAGATATTTTGCAAAAATGTCGGTGTATGTGTTTTACATCATTTTAGTTCTCATGTTCATATGCGAAAAGTTCCCAAAAACTTAAAAAACACTATTTCATCATAAAGTAAGGTTGATAATATAAATAAAGAAAGGTAAGGGAGTAATTTCCAAAAACAAAAAGTAGAAAAAGTTATTTCGTTTCTGTGCAATAATTTTGTAAAAGTTAAGTTGCCTATAGGCAACATCGGTCAAGTGTGTATAATAAAATTTTGCATATACTTGTTTACATACTAAGATGCGTTTGACACAAGCTGAAATTGAAGAGTTCGCTAATTTTGACTGGGACGAGTCTGAGGATGAGGAAATGGAAAGAGAAGAGGAGGAAGTAGGTGAATATGTGGAAGAATTGATCGAAATAGCGTTACAAAACATTGAAAAAAATCAAGGGGTCGAAGTTGGTTTGATCGAAGAATTACTTGATGCAGAAGAAAGCGCAGAACAAAACGAAAACATTGAAACTGTACAAGAGGTGGTAGAGAAATTTGATTTAGCGACTTTGAAGTGGAGCAGCACAGAGCTATTAGAATGCGATGTCACTTGGAAAAGTGCATTATGCTGCAATCAAGTGAAACAACCTTTCGAATATTTTACCGAGTTCTTTGCGGATGAGCTGTTGGAAAAAATCCGAGACGAAACGAATTTATATGGGTTGCAAAAAAAGGCACCGAATTGAAATATACTGTGGAAGAAGTGAAAAAGTTGGTGAAAATACCAACGTATAGAATGACATGGGCTCAAAATTTCAAACTAGCGGCCGTTGCAAATGCTTTGCCCAGAACCCGATTTGAAAAAATTAAACAGTTTATCTATCTAAACAATAACAACTTGCAGCCTAAGAAGAGCCAACCAGATTATGACAAATTATACAAAGTGCGCCCTTTGTTTGATTTCATAAAAAAGAAATTCAGCGAAATTCCGCAGGAAGAATATCAGAGCATTGATGAGCAAATGATTGCATTCAAAGGTAATTCATAGTATTTGTGCATATGTAATAAGAAGAAGAAGATGTAATACATTCTATATAATGCAAAAATAATAATAATGTTCTTTCCTTAAGTCAACATAGTTTGAAGCAATATCTGCCAATGAAGCCCCACAAGTGGGGTTTCAAAATGTTTACTAGAGCTAGTGGATCTGGAATTATTTATGATTTCACCCTTTACATTGGAGAGGGAAGTTGCAAGTCTTTTGGATTAGGCATATCATCGGATATTGTTCTACATTTGTCATCTAATATGCCTAGAAACCAAAATTTCAAGCTATTTTTTGACAACTGTTTCACTTCAATTAGCTTGATAACTGCTCTTAGACAAAAAGGAATATTAGCCGTNATATGGGAATAAGTCCAAATCTTTGTGCATAATTGACTGTAATGACTGTCTGCTTACACCCATTTGAGCAGATAAGCTTCTTGTCGAAACACGTGGATTGTATGGCAGCAGCTACAGCAGCGATTGTTTCCTCCGTTCGAACTGAAGGGTTTCGATGGTATGGATGGTCAGTCTCATTATGGTCCAACTGCTCGGAGGATTGCCGCTAAACGTGCGCCTATACTCTCTTTGAACCGAAACTACGAACTAAAGTGCGTGATAGCGGCGGACAATCCAAATTCTTGTTTCAGTGTCCCAGTTATCCATTTTTAATAAATGTAAAAGTCAGTCTGCAAAATAAAAAAAAAGTAATAAGATTCATTAAATAGAAAAAAAGTTATTTAATTTTTTTTTTTTTTTTTTGGTAGCGGCTTTCATCAGCCACCCTGTAATATGGTACATAAGCGACTGCGGATTTTTCACATTCCTTGACAGTCAATACTGGTTATGTGCCACATTCAAAGATACGGATATTTGTAATTAGTTAAAAATAAAAATATAATATGGTACATAAGCGACTGCGGATACTTAAATGAGTCGTACTTAAAACAATAATTTCTAGGTTTTAAAAAAACAAATCTTGAGATGCAGCCAGAGGAATATTGAATATTTTCTTTTAAACATTTCTTGAAGTGAAAATCGACAAATAAACTATGTTGCCAATTTTATTCTAATATGTTTTAAAACTTATTTTTGCGGGCTTGACACTTTTTCCTTCTCATACATTTCAGAAATATATTCAATTTATGATTTTTGGCTTTTGAAATTGTCGCGAAAAGATGCTTGTAAGCAAGGCATGCTCTCGGAGATGTAATGATGCCTGCTCTTATGAATGAATCGAAAATGCTTTTTGAAAGTACGTTTGGGTTCATGACTGAAAATTTTGTTGTTGTGTAATTTACTATAAATTTTGACGACGGCCATATTGATTTCTGATGCTATTGGAGACGATTGTTGTTTTTGAARAACAATATTTGTAATTTTTGGGGGTGACATATCTACATGTGAAAGCATATAAGTATGTATGTTGTRTATGCATTTTTTGTGTGGGTATATCATACGCACATATTTACATGTGTATTCATATTGTAAGTATGTATGATGATTTTTGAGATTTGATTTACATGCGCACGCATATATAATTTGTGTGAGAATGTCATACGAACATATGTACATAYATRTGTAAATATAGAGAAGCGCGCGCTCTTTATATTACTGATAAATGATAATAACTTGATTTGAAATTGATTTGTACTGACATCCATATCTGCAGATCAGAGAACTTTCCTCACTTGCGTGAACCAGAGAACTTAAAACATAGAGAAGGTGCAGGTTCAATTAGAACATTTTATAAGATTGTGATACGGAATTTCACCTCACAACTACAGAATTCACGCTGTGAAATGTTAACTTTTTTAACAGTTCTCCACATACTCAAACAGAGAATATGAAGAGAAATAATATAGGTACGGCAGATTGAAGGAAAATAAGTTCTTTAATATTCCANCAGATTTCGATTTGCACCTTCTCTATACTTTACGTTCTCTGGATCAAGCTGTTATGCACCAGAGAACTTAAAACATAGAGAAGGTGCAGGTTGTGATACGGAATTTCACCTCACTACTACAGAATTCACGCTGTGGAATGTTAACATTTTTAACATTTCTCCACATACTCAAACAAGAGAATATGAAGAGAAATAATATAGGTACGGCATATTGAAGGAAAATGAGTTCTTTGATATTCCACTTTTTACAGCGAAAATGGGTACAAATACAGTTCTCTCACATTTTTTATTATGTTCTCGTCTCATATACCCAAGAATATGAAGAGACATAAATATACCTATGTACATACTCCCAAACAGAGAATATTGAAGAAAAATAATTTCTTTGATATTCYATAGGAAATATGTTCTATTTTGTATGGAAATATGTATGTATGTAGAAGTTATTTACTTTTGATTTATATTTTTCAAATTATTTAAGTTAATATGATCTTATTTTATAATAAGTCAGTTTTTTAATAAATAAATAATAAATTTAAACAAATTTACATGTATTTTAATTTTTATTTAACTTTCAATAAAATTTTTAAAAATTAATTGCCCTCATAGTCTATTTTATTTTATTATGCATTTCAGTATAGAAATTTGACCGACGTAGAAGCAAAATGCGAAACAATCATACATACTTTATGTCGTTTGCACATTTGTCTGTATGTTTGCGAATGCAAATGTTCTACAAAAGCGTATTTCTATACTTGAACAAAATTATTTGAACCATGGTATACTATATTTCTTACAAGATAGAAGCTCTCGATAGAATCCTGAGAGATATAAGGATTAATCGTAGGCTTTTTGGTGGTGCTCTGATTTTGGTGTCTGGTCATTTCAGACAAACCTTGCCTGTCATCCCACGAGCAACATATGCTGTCGAAATAAATGCATGTTTGAAAGGGTTCTATCTATGGCGACATGTCAATAAATTAAGCCTTATAGCAGGAACAGTGGAGAACGTATAGCAGAGCCTACTGCCTTCCTTCCTTCTCCTTCCTCATCGGCAAAATGTGTGAGCAGTGAAAAACGTGGCAAAAACGCAGAATTCAGCCATATTTCTTTGTTTTCATTTGCACAATGTTGCCATTGCTCAATACGCATATATAGGTTTGTACACACCTATGTTTTCAATTACAATTTTTTATAATATAAAATATCAAAACTGAAACGAAACTATTAAAAATAGTTTATATACATATTTATAAATAATAGCATTCGACTCTGATTTTGAGTTATTTTAAGACAATTTCAAACGTATTGAACATATTGAATTATAGAAGTTGATAATTACTAGAGTCAGTTTTGATATTTCATATTACAAAAAATTGTAATTGGAAACATAAATGTGTACAAAACTATATACAGCTATGTTCAAAATAATAGGAGTGCCCCTGAGAAAAATATTTAATTCAAAAAATTTATCATGTCAGCGCATGAACGCCAAACGCTTTCCAAGAAATATTTCTAACGGTATTTCGCGAGTAAAACAGAAAGCATAAACTTCAGCTGTTTACATTATTTGCAATGTTGTGAGTTCATATCTGTGTCGAACACTGAATTGAGCTGTTCATAAAAATAGAAGTGTGAGCTACCAAGTGGTATAATATATTTTTATTTAAACAAATCTGTAAAAAACAAAAAAGTAAGTACAACAAAATAAAAACGGTGATATTTTTTAAAAGATAAGTCATTTATTTGAATTAGTGGGTAGAAGAAAGCTCTGCAGCGACGAAAGCGTGAAATCATTAAAAATCTTCGAAAAAACGGGAAAACTTATAAAGAAATTAAAGTAATACTCGGGTGTTCTGATCAARTGATATCAAATGCCTTATCCTACAAAAATAAACCCGAAACTCGTGGACGAAAACGTAAAACTACCAAAAAAATCGATCGACGCATACTCCAGTCGTCTAAACAAGATCCCAAAGCGACGTCTAGAGAAATAAAGAGCGTCTAAATCTTGATGTTAGTGACGCAACAGTTCGTAGACGTCTACTGGAATGTAATTTATTTGCGCGGAGTCCGCGAAAAGTTCCATTGTTTACAAAGAAGCATATTGAAGCACGGCTCCAATTTGCCAAAGAATATGTCAACTGGCAACCGGAGAAATGGAGAAATATTTTGTGGACAGACGAATCGCGGAATGTAATATGCCTTTAAAGTGGTTGTTCCAGCAACATAACGACCCTAAACATACAAGTAAGTCCGCAAAAGAATGGTTTCGGGTCAACAAAGTTGAGGTTATCTCGTGGCCTGCTCAGTCGTGTGACATTAATCCGATAGAAAATTTATGGGCAGATGTTAAAAAAGGTGTAGCTGAGAGTAGACCATCAAATACAAGGGATTTATGGAGCACAGTCCAGGAGGCGTGGCAGCAAATCCCGCTGAAAAGATGTCGGGATCTGATCGATTCCATGCYCCGCAGATGTGCTGCAGTAATTAAGAATGGCGGTAACTCGACTAAATATTAACTAAACTATGTTATATACTAGTCATAATTTCCAATTTTTAATTTATTATTAGTTTTATTGAATTTTGTGATGCACTCCTATTATTTTGAACACCAAGGTTTTTATGTAAATAATATTGTTTTTTTTGTTTACAAAGTATTACTAAAAATTTAAAAGTGCATAATAAGACTGCTTAAAATGAACAATTCGTCGATAAAAAATAAATGAATAAAATTCATGTTTTGTTAAAAAACATAACTTCGTATTTTATATTGTGCAGCACTCCTATTATTTTCAATACAACATTGTTCAAATGAAAACAAACAAAATGGCTCATTGCTGCGTTTTTGCCACATTCTCAAGTTTTCACACATTTTGCTCGTTGAGGAAGGGAAGGGAAAGAAGGCAGCAGCGTTCTCCACTGTTGCTGCTATTACAATCAACTTCCAGAAAACTTTTACAATATGGTGGCTACCAAAGATGAGTCTCACCTATAATTTTGCTTAGAAATTTTAATTCGCCAAAATTGTGTAATGGTACGAGATTAGTAATAAAGAAATCATGGGCAACATTCTTCAAGGAACTATTTTTAGTGGAAAATTTCAAGGTGAAGATGTAGTTTTACCACGGATTCCAATTATTCCTTCAGATTCGCCGATACCATTTGAACGTTTACAATTTCCAATCCGCTTGGCATTTGCGATGACTATTAATAACGCACAAGGTCAAACGATGACGATTTGTGGACTAGATTTAGAAAATACGTGCTTTTATCATGGCCAATTATTTGTTGCGTGCTCAAGAGTGGGAAAACCATCGAATTTATTTATTTATACATCTCAAGGATTAAAAAAAAAATATTGTGCAACCGATGGCATTACGATAATTTCAGTTTTTGTAGATAATTAAATCTGAGAAGAAATACCCGCTATAGAATAGTTTAAGATCCAACTTTTTCACTAAATGACTTCGAGTTTTTATTCAACACAGCTTCGACATTTAATATCTCTGAAAGCATACTAATCAATAATACTCACATGCTATCGGTTGGTTTAATTGTGATAAATATATATGAATGACGCTAGGTATTGTAATAAGTTTCGAATAAAAATTTTCATCACAACGGTCTAATTGTTACAGCTAATTTCCAAAAGTTTACATTTGAGACGTGGGACAGGTCAACGTCTGTCGAGTCCGCTAGGCTTAGGCAATAAAAATCGCAAAATGTGTTGCTAGGCGCATAACTCAACAACGGCTGGACAAATTTGGCCAATTCTTTTTCCTAAATGTTCGCTGAGGCTCAAAGATGGTTTCGAACAATTGCCAGAAAACCTCTAAAAACAGCTCTTTCCTTTTTTCCATGCAAACGAATGAATGTTTGTTTGTTAGTAACGGCTCGAGAACGGCTGAACCTATCTTGATGACATTTTCAGACGTTCTTCGCTGTGGATCGGGGAAGTTTTAGAAATAAAAAAAACCGTGTGCTTTTCGTGGGGACAAATCGGAAAAATGGACAATTCTAAAAGAAACTTTTTTCATAATTTTTTGTTTACATTTTTTTGTTTTGGTTTTTAATCAATTACAATTTGTTACGATGTCATAAAGAGGTCGCTCTAGTATCGTTCGTCAAAGGTACATAACCGAGTAGTGCCAGTATGCGTGCGGAGTTATGGATTGCGGTCAATCAACAAGCGATCGCCACGATGTCACAGCATGACTTTTCAAACAACAGTTACGATGTTTGATGGACTTTATCGTGAAGCAACGTATATGTATGTGTTGCTGTTAGATGCTAAATGTAATCTGTTCTTCTGTGGTTCCATCAGATCAAATTGATGAAATCATTTCTGCGGAAATTACTGCAGAGAAAAAACCAATATTATACGAAGTGATGAAAACCAATATGGTTCATGGAACTTGCGGACAATAAACGAAACACTATCCACGAGCTTTTCTTTCGGAAACACAAACTAAAAATGATGGATATCCACTCTATCGGCGACGCTCACCAGATAATAATGGCAGAACATTCAGCATTCAATTTAGAAGACTGAATATCGAAGTTCACAACACATGGATAGTACTAAATTCCCTACTGTTTTGATCACTTCCCGCTTCACTTACCACTTGCTGCTTTGTTTATTTTGAAATAAAAAAACTCGGAATTCACCACTTGTTTGTATATTTTTTCTTATTAACGATATAAATTGAACACGCGCCTTGTATGTGTTTTAACACTAGAATTTAGAATACATTTGTGGCTTTTCTTCCCTTTTTTTAACAATATAAATTCACTGTGTTTGAGTGTGTGGATCCTAGGCTCTCGCGTGTGGGTGGTGTTGATGTCGAGGTGAGTGCGCGTGTTAGTGACGGATGTAGGTGTAGTGTGGGGCAGGCGACTAAGACTCATTTAGCCAACCCGGCCCCCCTAAGCGAATATTTCAGCCTAGAATCCTCTGAAGCTGCTGGAGAGTGGCTACGACGCTGCTGAGGCCTGAGGTGCGGCGCGGACGCGGTCGTTGCTGCTGGCGACGTGTTGACGCCCCATTATGTGGCCGCCGGGCACGGGATGATGATGGCCCAATTGTTCGACGGGACCGTGCATCCCGGCTCGCTGGAGGTCGTCGTTATGAGCCCCGGATTGCGGCCGGCAGGTTGTTGACTGGTGTCGTTCCGAGTGGTTCGGTGCAACATGGTGTGATGCGGCCGCATGCAAATCTGGCACAGGTTGCCCGAGGTACACTCGTGGGTTTGGTGGATAGGCGTCAGGTAATTGAGACATATGCCTGGACGACCAGCGGCGTTGCTGAGGTGGCAATCCCTTAAAGATCACGCATTGTGGCAGCCGGTGGGGTCGACGACATAGAGGACATCGAAGGCATTGTGGGGCTGCTCCTAGCGCGGGTGTTGACGGCAATGCTGCCGTTCCACTTCGAGGCGCCGTTGGTGTGGTTGTGCGAGACGCTTCGACTGGGGCAGCCGCTTGGAGTGGCCGAGCGAGTGGTTGGTGTCGGAGCTGCTGGCATGGCTGCATCCATATTGATCTGTATGGGAGTGTTATTTAAATTAGAATTTGGTTGCATATAAGGCATATGAGCATGGCTGCCACGATATGCGGCATGAGTGGGTCATTAGGTTAATCAACTACTTATGTTGCTTCAGGTGTTATTATAAATATATATATATATGTATTTATATAAATTTTAGCGATCGATTACAAGCATAGTTTGACGATCGGTCTTGTTAGCTTTCCGGATTGCGTACGGAGATCGGCTACGCGAATATGACCGTCGGAACCTGGGTAAAGCTTCTCTATGCGGCCCAGCCGCCATTCGGAAGGTGGCGGGCTATCGTCATGAATCAGGACACAATTTCCAACTTTTGTCGCATTTTCTGTACTTTTCTATCGGTACCTCTTGTGGAGGTCCTTTTTATAGTCTTCCTTCCATCGTCTACTGAAATTATGATGGAAAATTTTAATTCTTTCCAATCTATTTAATAAGGATAGCGACTCCACACCTGGCTTAGGTGTGGCCAGAGTGCTCCTTTTAAGAAATGCCCTGGAGTTAGGGCTGTAAAGTCGGAGGGATCTTGCGATAATGCTGTTAGCGGCCGTGAGTTGAGAACGGCTTTAATTTTAGCTAATAACGTCGTGTATTCTTCAAATTTATAGCTGCCGCCCAGCTTCTTGAAATGAAATTTGAAGCTCTTTACAGCTGACTCCCATAAACCATCCATATGAGGAGCGCTTGGAGGTATAAATTGAGAATTGATACCTTAAGGGGCGTACTTTTGTACGATATCAGGAGACACCTGTTTTAAGAAATCCACAAACTGTTTCTCTGTGACTCGTTGTTTCATAGTCGTGACTTCTATGAATGCTTTGCCATTATCGCTCATGATTTTGGATGGGAAGTCTCCTTCGTCAGATTAGTACAGAACTCAAGGTGTACTGCCTTTGTCGGGAAACATCCAAAGATAGCCACATAGCCTTTCAGGAGAGTGGGAGATCTTAGCATGGACGCCTTTATTTCAAAAGGCCCAGCAAAGTCGACACCTGTAGTCGTGAAAGGCAGGACGAAATTGCAGCGTTCAGGTGGAAGTGCTGCCATAACCTGCGTTCGCGTTTTTTGCTTATGCATAGTGCAGATCTTGCACATGAAAATGCATTTTTTGATCTGGGGCTTAAGACGGGGAATATAATACTCTTGGCATACCATATGTTGCATGAGACGCTGTTCGGAGTGCAACATTAATATATGGATGTAATTCAGGAATAATGTGGCAAAAGAAGACTTCTCAAGTATTATGATGGGGTGATGTTCGTTGTAAGTCAAGCTTAAATTAGCGAGTCGAACATTGGCACGAAGCAGACCTTTCGTGTCTAAAAATGGGTTTAGAACTAAGAGTGAGCTCTTCTTATCAATCGGCACTGACTCTCTGAGTAATGATATGTCGTGACTGAAGTAGCGCGAACTTTGCCTTTTGCAAGTGCTGGTGCGTCAATGTATCGCAATGGGTGTAAGTTACTCCTTTAACTTTCAGTTTAAGTTGCTCTATGAATTTGAGCATACATGCAACTACTCTGAGGGCTCGAGGGAACGATGAAAATTGTTCAAGGATTTCATTATCATCCACTATTGTGCGATAAGCATCGGGAGATTCTGTTAACCACCGGGGGCCATTCCACCACAGGGTGGTGGTGGCGAGATGGAGGGGTTTGGACCCTCTTGTACCTAGATYAGAAGGATTGTYAGCACTGGCTACGTGTCGTGAAGTGGCTGATCCTACTAGGTCAAGTATTTGCACCGTTCAATTAGAAATATAGGTTTTCCACGAGTGTGGTGGCTTTTCTAACCTACTAGAACTATTGTATTCGGGGGAATAGTTTACCCAACATGGAATTTGTATCAGCGAGATGTCTTTCAGATTATTAACAAACTGGGACCACTTTTCTAAGCGAAGAGGTTTCACTTGTTCGTCCCAGTCTGTTCCATCTAGCCATAATTCTTGAATCAGGATTTTCGCTTGTATCATAATTGSCGAAAGCCATCCTGCGGGGTCGAAAAGTTTTGCCACCGAGGATAAAATTTGTCTCTTTGATATTGCGGATAATGCTAATATTGACTCTGTAGTGTATGAAAACTTGTCAGGGTCGCATTCCATTGGATGCATAGTGTTTTTGTTGTACTTTCCTTTTCAAATATAAGGAAATTAGTATTAAACAAATGGTCTTTAGAAATATTTTTTAAAATATTTGGGTGATTGGCAGTAATCTTTTTTAAACGAAACCCTTCGGTATTGAGGGCATTTATTACCTGTGATAAGGTATCGTATGCTAGTGGAAGGCTGTGGCTTCCAGACAGGATATCGTCTACATACGTCTGTGTTAAAAACTAACACTTGTGTTGCCAGAGAAAATTCTGACTTTGTGTCTTCTGCCAGTTCGTGTAGTGTACGAATGGCTAGATATGGGGCACGGTTTACGCCAAAGGAAACTGTTTTTAATTTAAAGTCGCGTAGTGGACTATTGGCAGATTTTCGGAAAATAATCCGCTGAAAATCTTTATCATCTTTATATACGAGTATTTGTCGATACATCTTTTCGACATCCCAATTGAATACGTATTTGTATATACGCCAGTTCAATGGGAGGAGCATTAGATCTGGTTGGGGTGTAGGTCCCGTAAATAGAATGTCATTTAGGGAATTCCCCGAGCTAGTGGTTCTTGCGGCATTGAAGACAACTCTGACTTTTGTTGTTTTTTGTCAGGCTTTACTACTGCATGATACTAATTGCCACTATAATGAGTAATACTTGCCTTTTATGATTTTTTCGCATGGGCTTACTTCCTCCATGTGATCTAAATGAAGGTACGAGTATTCTTCTAAGACACCATCATAATCTTGTTTCAGCTCACCTTTTCTAAGTAGGTTTTTTTTCCATACCTAGGAACTGCTGTATTGCAGAGGTGCGAGAGTGACCTAAGGCGAGTGTATCTAGAAATTGTTGTTTTAGTGGTAGTCGTACGACATACCGACCATTATCTGATCGAGTAGATGTGGCTTTGTAAAAGTCTTCAATACTGATCTTCTGGTGTAGTAATTTAAATGGTGGGGGATTTTTCTTCTAACTCCCAAAATTTTCTCAATTGTGAATTGAGGTACTCGTTTGAGATTTCCTYAACTTGAGTTGTCATTGATGTGACTGGTTCCGCAACTAGTCCACTTAGGACCCATCCGAAAACGGTATTTGGCGCCTGTAGTGTTTTCGAAGTTTTTTCAACACCTTCTAGTATGATTTGCGATATAAGGTCGCTGCCTAATAGAAGGTCTATTTGAGCGGGGGTCCTGCAGTTGGGATCTGCTAGCGTCAGGTGTGAAATCTTATCCCAATGCTTGCTATTTATTTGATAGCTTGGAAGCATGTTTGTTAGTTGCGGTAAGACAATAGCATTTGTTTGAATGCGCTCATCTGCTTGGGGGGAAATTAGGGAAATTGGGCAGATTTTATTTGGGTTTTGTACTACTCGTCCGCCCTTTCCCGTAATTTCATAGTTGGCATGTTTGGTAGGCAATTTTAACTTATTTTGTGCCTTAGACGCTATAAAGGAACGTTGTGATCCTTTTTCTATTAAGGCCCTAAGGCTAAACAGTACTCCTTTGTGTTCGACGGAGATAACTGCTGTGGGTAGTAGTACCGTACTTTGATTCTCGCTGTGTAGCATTTGAGTCTTTAAAGCAGTTGAGCAGCATGGTGTCTTTTGGAAAATTTCGAGATTTTGTGTTTCGCGAGTTGCGGTTGCAACTAAACCCGTGGCTCTTTTGAAGAAATCGCTACTTTCGGGTGTGCTAGGAAAGTTATTGAAGTGCAATGATGCTTCCTGTGGCAATATACGCAATTGAATTTGCTTTCGCAATTATTGAGATTGTGTGAGTGGGACAAGCAGTATGTACAGAGTTTTTTTGCTCTGACAAAGTTGTACCTTTCACTAATATTAAGTTTTTTAAACTTTTCGCAAGTTTTCACCTTGTGCCCTCTTTACACAATTCACATGACGTTTGTGTATATTGTTCGGATGTGAACGATTGAATTTTAAAAAGGCTTCTGTTTAAATTGTGGTTGTAACTAGCTTGGGGTCTAATAAAACTTCGATTTAGGTCGTGTTGAACGTTTTTAGTTGTGACCGCTTTTTTATCTACCCTTTCCACAATTTCATATTGGGTATTTAAGAAATCTTGCATTTGTTGCCACGTTGGGCATTTTCTTCGTGATGAGAGCGGTTGCTCCCTCAGAAGCAAAGATTTTTCCGATAATGCCGCGGAGCAAATATTTACCAGTATGGGGTCGCAATTGTCTGTGGGAATATTTTGTGTCGCTAGAACCGACAAGCAATTTGAAACAGTGGATTGAAGTCTTATAAATTCTTCACTTGTTTCCTTCTGATTTTTTGGTAAATTC